>NC_056745.1:964712599-964940099 GCF_019279795.1 Protopterus annectens
ATGTTCATGTATTAATGATGTTAGTATTAATGGTTTAGCAAGGCATAACAACAGTTAGAGCTTTAAGTCACACTAGTAACTATCGGCAAAGACATACAAAGTCATTAGTGGTAACATAGCTGCATTGTTCCTGGCAAGGTATTTTCAAGCTATACACTGGCTGTATTTTCAGAGGCACCACTGAAGGTACTGTAACACCAAACTAACATGGAAGAAATAATCTTACAGTAAAATAAATATTATTTCTATAGCCGAGTCAAGTCTGATATGTACTGTATATGTTGTGCTGTGTAGCTTTAAATTTTTAATACTTTCCTGAATTTTGAAAGACAAATTAAAAATAAGCATATTAAGCTTTTCTGCCATGCATACAATGATGTAACTTAATCTTTGGCTTTATTTATTTTTGAATGGAATGTTAAACTTTTAATGGCAGATTGCTGTAATTTACAAAAATGACATCACTGTGTATGTTTTCATGTCATTAAGTACTGCACAGAAGGTCATAATGTTAGTATACCTAACTTTTTAAGTTCAAGAGTCTCATGTAACAAAAGAACACACATAATTAGCCAGTGATGAGCAAGACGTAAACTGTGCTTACCCTAGGACTGCATTTGAAGACTCATTTAAACAGATTAATCCATAAGACATTCTGCATGAGATGATTTATCAGGCACTTGATATGAACAATAAATATACTGAATGTTCTTCCAGCAAGACAAGAGCTCTTGCAAAATGGATAGCAGACCATTTAAATGCAGCCTAGTAAAAACAAATGCCTGTCTGATTTCCATTTAGCTGCTAGACAAACCATTACAGTGTAATATTTTCAATCTGTGAAATTTATTTTTTAATCCAGCAGAAACAAATAGACATGTGCTACCATTTGAAACTTCAGTGGTTAAGGTACAGTGCCTATAAATCTTTATATGTTTAATGTAACTACAGACATTATTTGGTGACTATAACAACAGCAAATTAATATACTATGTTGTTCTTTGCAGAGTGGGTGGCTTTATTAATTGCCTTCTTTTATCTGTGGGTACTAAGGTATTTATAGCCCTCACTATACATGACACAGGGACCTTCCAGAGACAGCCTGTGGACACTTTGGGTATATTTATGTGCCAGTGTCACCACAGGATCAAGTGAGAACCATATGTGCCTTCTGCAGGATGACACATTTGCCTCAGGTGCTTGCTATGACAGATTGCACACATGTTGCCATTAGGGTCACCATAGGACCATGATGGGAACAGTACATAAAAAACAAGGGCTACCATTCCATCAACTGTGAGGTAGTGTGCAATGCACAAGCAGTGAGTGCATCCTAACCATGTCCATGATTGTCATATCTGGCACACAAGTTCACTCTACTGTTTTCCTGCTTGGTAGGATGCCTCATGGTTTCTTAGTTTGTAAATGGAAATTTTTGGTAACTATCTGAAATGACAGGACCCACTAGAGTGACTCCCAAAACATGAAATCTAAATGGTTGAAAGATCTGATTTTCATATACCAAGTCCAAGCTGCCCTTTTCACTCTTCTCTGAGGTATGGTGATCTTGGAGCTGATATATATATACATTTGTGGGACTGAATACCTGGAGATTCGCTCTTCTCCAGGTATTTGGTCTTTTTTTTCCAGCTTGTTGGCACTTGGTATTTTAAGTGCTGACATTTCAATAGAGAGCCAAAATGTTTACTATAATTGTGTAATTAGTTATACTTTGGAAAATGTATTGCTTAGTAGTTAACTATCTTTCCCTTGTAGTCTCCCTTCCAACAATTTTCTTTTCTTTTCTTTTTGTTTTCCAGGTGATGCAGGCTACCCATTTGAGCTGTGGCTGATGACAGATATATAATATATATATATATATATATAAAACGTTATCAGAATAACCAAAGAAAATTACAACACTGCTCCGTCCCAGGCATGGGTTGTCATTAAGTGAGCGTTTGGCCTGCTGAAAACCTATTTCTGTTTCCTGGATGAGTCTAGGGGTGCCCCTCAGTATGACCCTTCTACTGCATGCAAGATATTTTCCAAGTATTGCATTCTGTACAATATGATCATGTGCTGGTTTGGTGGTCAGTTACCCCATAATGTTAGTGAGCTGTGGGTCTATATTATAAACCCGAAAGCTCTAAATAATAAATACATCTACATCAACACATAAAGGTCGATATACAAAAACAGTGAAACACATAATCTGCGAAAATGAAAGCATTGAATGTGTTTCATCAACAAACAGCATCACGCAGGTATGCTCAAACAAACCAAATAAAATTAAATTAACACAGTTTTGCAGGGTGCACCCTCCACACCCCCCTACTTAAATATACCAACTCCAAGACCACACTACAGTGGGGAAAAGGATAGATTTCACTGGCTGTATAAATATGTTTGGTGTTTTCATTTTCACTGATTACGTATTTCGCTGTTTTTGTCTATAGACCTTAATGTGTCGATGTACATGTATTCGATATATGAAGCTTTTGAGTTTATAATATAGACCCGAAGCTGCCAGTATAGGTCCACACACAACTGATACTAGTGTTGGTGGTCAGCAGGCAGAAGTAATAACAGACCACATGCGTTAAGCCACACTCAGTATTTGGCTGTGCATCAGAGAGATGAAATCTACTCCATGACAATGGATCTTAACACTGAGGTTAGTCTTACTTTTGTTATTCAAAACAAGTAGGGTATAATTGAGGTATGTGTGGGCTATGCTGTGTGGTAAAAGGCCAACTGTCACTGTACATCAAGAAGCCCCTCTTACCTTTAAATCATTTTTTATTGTATTTTAAGCATACTTAATATGGCTTATATATCTGTTTTGATTATTGTCATCATATAATCAGATTTATGCTTGACTTCACTGAGATCTGTGCATGTAAAATGTGGGATATGTCATTTTGTACTATATCACCGCATGTGTTTTATTTAAGGACCACAGTGAAATTTGCAGACACTGCTTGTGCTGGAATGTTTACTTGATAATTGCTGTTGGAAGACTTGACTGAACAACATGATGAAATGTGTATATTTTACCATATATTGTTGCTGTATTCCACCTTGCTATTTACGTAATGTGCTCCCTTCTACAAGAAAGGAAAATTGTATTAAATTTCTGATGGTATGCTGTAATGTTTCTGTACTTTTTTTTTTGATTAATAAGAAATACTGTTTTTCATCTATTAAGATACTGCACATCTGAGTAATTTATCTGCCATAGACCCCAACCCTTGTGTCATCAGAAGTAATAGCAAACCATTGTGGAGTACTGAGGCCAAAGTAGCAACAGTGCTAGTGTTGCTGGCAAGATTTGTGTTACTCCTGTATTAATTCACTTCTCCTGTGTTAGTCCTTAGTACTGTTCTGTATTGCAGTCTGCACATTCCCGCCTCCCCATTAAAATTTTGAAAACCATATTTTTTTTTATTTTATCTTTCCTGTTGTTGTAAGCATTAACATTACTTAAGTCAAACACATGCTGCTGAAGAGGTCCGTAATACTGTTGCGCATTAAATTCTGCAGTTTCCCCCATTTCTTTTTATCTTTTTATATTTCCTTTTATTTTAACCAGTGACATTATTCAAGTTAACCACATGCTGCTAAAAAGTCCTATGTGATATTGATGTGCACTGACTTACAGTAGGTCAGATGAGTCATATGCAATGTTACCTAAGGAAAATGGGTTTAAATCATCCCAATCATCATTAGGAAGTGCTAACATGTGAGCTTGATACTGACTTGTTGCAATGAAGTGACCTACTGGATGCAGGTAATTTTACAGACACTAATCTCACAATGCTGCTTGACCAAGACCTGAAATGGGGGGTTCTGCTACATGAAGATAAATGCTGATGAAATCTGCCTGTCCCCCCTCCCCATTTTATCAGTGTTTTCCTAAAAATCATACTGTGTGCAACATATTATGCCCCCACATATCTGGGAAATACCCGTTTCTTGTGCAGATTCAAAACTGTTTCCTTTTTGAATCTAGTAGTTCCTGGCTAGTGTGCACATGGAAGCAGAAATGGCTACTGTGTGTGCCACCATATTGTGCATGACTGTGACCATGGCATTATCTCTACTTTCTACCATTTCCAAAAAATCTTTGTACACTCGCTGTAAAGCTCTGACCATTTCTAGCTTACTTTCTGTGGGATTGGACTGAACCTGAACAATGTCCTGGCAAGTCTGCTGCAGGGCAACCAATGCTTTTCATGTGCCTGGAGGTAGCTATGATATGTGCCTGTGCCTAGCACCACTTTGCATAGGTTTTACAGTTGACTCCACTACCTCTGAGCTTGTACCTTCCTCCAGAAGATGTTTCTGGGGTTGAGCAAACGCTGATGCTGAACTTTGTGTGATCTCTCCATGTATAGACTGCAATGTAATGTTCTCGTCTACTTGATTGTGTGAGTCTGTGTCATTTTCTGCAGAATTATGTACCTGCTGTGGGGAGTATGATCCTACCATTACACTTGGTGACTGTGTGCCACTGTCCCCAGGTTGTGCCATGAATGTAACTGTTATGCTATCATCAATCATTCTGCTGTTGACATCTTCCATCTGTGCTGGCAAAGTGGAACTGCTTGTTTCTGTTGCCAACCCTCTGAGAGAGTAATCAGTGGCATTTTTACTGAGACCTTGAAGCACAGTAACAAATTTTGTATACATTACTGTGGATGACACTTACCATGAACACACTGGACACTTTCCCGAGGGGTAGAAATGGAAAGATCATCTGTTGATAAGAAATATCATGCATTATAATTACTCAGTTTTCTCCAGAGTAATTCTAAGTATGAGGTTTTTGACACTGAGGATGAACTAACCTTTCTGATTGAATAACTGTGGGTGCCGCTGAGGCTGGTAATTACCAATGTCCACTCCATCACTGTTTATGCCTGTAGCATCTTCATCAATGTTGTAATCATCTCCCTACATGGACAGAAGGTATTCCTCATTGAGTATTAAAGGGATCAATGTAGGAGATCTCCCACTGATGTTGCTATGGGCAACCACATTCTACTTAACCTTTACTCTGGGATTCCTACCATGTCACTGTCCCTTATTCTACAACTCAGTAATGTGCACCCCCCCCCCCAATTGCATTTAAATCGAAAATCACTTGGTTCCTCACCTTAGCTCTCTCACCTTGTTTAGCCCCCACCACCACCCAGTGCCAAACAGGCACCTGATGTACACCCTGAGAGCCCCCCTGAGAATGTGGTTCTCTTCAGGGTTGAAAATGTCATTCCTCTGTCTGGATCCCTGTTGCTGCATCATGAATTCACTTGAAATAACATCCATGAGTATCCCTAGTCGAACATATTCATCTGTCCTTCAACAAAGAACGTAAAGCATCCTTCCAAGTCAGCATATTTATACATATTGGCAGTGTTGATACCTAGGTCCTTTGCCAAAGGATGCTTGCAGCAACATAAAGAATGAACCCTGAAACCTGAGCTGAAATCAAAAATGTAGCAGCATTAACATAAGAAACTAATACAACACTTGGTCTAAGTTCATTGTATTTTCCTAACATCAGATAACATTCTATTTACAATTTAATTAAGTAACACAGAGTTTCACACATAGTTATATTACTTATTGTGTTCATTTTTTCCAGTACTATGCTAAACAGCATTAGCCATACATAAAAGGACCAATGTAAGTATTTACCATTTACAATATCATGTATTTCTCAGAACCTGATCAGCAAAAAATAAAAATGTTCAGTGTTCTCTCCCCTTACCTTTCCTCTACATATTACAAAGCTGAGTATGTAAAGGAATAAACAAATATACTTACAATTGTACTGTGATTAATAGCAACATATAGCAATTACATACAGACCTCATCTTACCCTAAAACCCAATGAACTGCTGCATTGTAAAACTGTTCACTGAACTGAATTTCTATTTTTCATTAATTTTCATGTTCATGCATTTCTTACTTTATTTTAACTATTTTATGCATTCCTCACTCAGTCACTACTGAGCTTGGCTAAGTGCAGTTCAAAAATGTCAGCAATATGACAACTGGCAAGAACTGCAGCCCATTTACACACTTGTCATGCAAATAAAGTCCACATAAGCTGACCTCTATGAGCTGACATCATATGCATTCATGTATCAGGCCTCAAATAACTTCAGGTGGTCATGAATGCAGTGTACTAACAGGCACTAAGCCAAGAATGAACAGCAGTGCAGAGCATCTCTCCATCATATATATATATAAGTATGCCAGAGGAATGGAATATACGTATGTAGTAAGTTATCATTAGATTGGAGTGTTCTGAACCCTAATCTACATGCATCCATCAAACTAATCCACATCATATGACTTCCTAATATTCACTTTCTATGAATGAAGCCAGAAATAAAAATTAAACATGCTACTAATGTAATATATTGACAAAATAGTAATCATTAAAGGACTACCACCAATAATACTTCTAAGGGGAAGCTTTCATAATGTATTACAGCAACACCATAATGACATTCTGCATAAAGAAATAAAGACTGAATGAAATGTTAAATTGATGGACTGATCACTGATTTCCCTTAGCAGAGCAAAATAAGATATCTCTATGAAAAAAACACTGGAAGAACATGTAACTATGTAGTACAATAAGTAAACCAAACTTGACACCATAATCACTTCAATCAGCAATTCCTCTATATACTTGCATGTATTGGATATGTGGATGCCAAACCTCAGAGGGAGTGGTACACACCCTCTGATCCTCTGTCACCACATAGATTCTTCACTTTTGTTCTGACACTTCGTAGAATGGCAGCAGCTGAGTTCAGGGGTCATGCTCTAAGCTAGTCAGATAAGAAGACCAAAATCATGGTCTTCATCTTGCAAGAGTAATACCTGCAGAAGATACAGCATGAAGAAGCTGGAACAGAATGAAATAAAAAAATTGATATCTTAAAGGAGATGGGGAGACCATTTGTTATCCCTGACATCGAACTCTTGCTCATGTCAGCAGCTTCAGAACAGTTATGATGACCTTCAGAAGTGGCGAGGGGTTGACCAGCTGGCCCATTGGGTATTGCTGGTTCAGGAGTGAAGGCCAGAATTCTACACTACACATTTTTACTTTTCTCCTTTTACCCTTTCAGTTTTGTAGGTCTGTAAAAAGGTGTGCAAATAATGTTAGGATAATAATATTGAAGTACGTTAAATAAGTGTAGGCATGAACACCTTGAAATTTATGTATTTATAATATATAGATAAGTGAATGCATATATATATATATATATATATATATATATATATATATATATATAGTATGTATACACACACTATGACATGCATAATGCTTTAAAATAATGCTGTGTACACTGTAGACCAGAATTAGTTTTCTACTGTGCTAATTTTGTAAGACATTCATGCATTTAAAAATTATGACACTTATTTTCACAACAGCTGATGCACATACAAGATGTCCTTCTAGAGCTAGCCACCATACCCTAGGCAGAGTGTGGGTGGGGGACAAACTGACAACTGAATGATCTGCATACAACTTCTTGCAGGCTGACTTGCTATAATTCTTTTGCACAAAATAGGACCTCTCTACCTCACAGCCACTTTTGCTGATATTAAGCCAGAAAAACACAGGTACTCTTTTCAAGGTATAATGCAGATTATATGGTTAAAGTAAAAAATTACAATGTATCACTGGATATGCGGTTGCTCACTCCCAACTAGACAATTTGTCTACTAAAATGTATCAAAACAGAGAAAGTCATTGCATTCTGCAGTATTTGTTTGTGGAAGTTAAGAAGAAGTTATAATATGAAATACAAAATGTCAGGTAGTACACAGAAATCTGGAAGGACATTTCCTTTAACTGTATGAAGGACAAGTGCTTTTACCTACATATCTGATAAAAAAAAAATAATGGTGTTGCACGAATCTGCGCACACATATGTAACAGGTAAATAAATAATGTATCACATTCCATCTTCATTCTAGCTGAAGAAGTAATATCCTATAACTGGGAGCAAGCTCAAAGAAAGCTAATCTGCCTCACCAAAGGTGCTTGTATGCAAAGATTATTACTGCTTATGAAATCATTATGTATTTTATTTATTTATTTTACATTTGATTACCGGAAAAGCTCCAGCATCAAGTTATACAAATACAGTACATCCAGCATAATACTCAAAACAGATTACATCATGTATGCTGAGCATAGTAATATAACAAGAAATTAATAAAAACACTCCAGGTAAAAGAAGATATAGAACATGGGTAAAAAGACAATGTCAGTTATACATTGGTAAGAAAAGAAAATATATCAAGTAAGATTCTACAGTTAAAAGTACCCTTTCAGATTACCAAGCCTACAGGGGATCAGAGCTCCAGCATGTGATCAGAGAGGAGTTTGGGGAGTTAATAGTAGTATGGGTAGGGTTATGTGATACAAGGGCATAACCAGGTACTAAGAAGGAGCGATTTGAGGGAGTTTTTCAATATGGATGTGGACGGGGCAGTGGACACGGATATGGGAAGAGAGTTTCAATTTCTGGTAATGGTGTGGGAGTAGAGCACTTTCCCTGCATTATTGTTGGCCTTGGTGATGGAGAGGAGAGATTTTTCACTGGATCTTAGGTACCGGTTTGCAGTATAGACAGTAAGTAGGTCGGATAATAGGTTTTTCTTTCAGGATATTTGAGAATATTGTAGGCTGTGCCCAGCTGGCGATAGTTAAGTAGCTGTGGTAGCTCAATCCATTTTAGTTCTTTTAGTGCAGCACAGTGATGGGTTCTATAGGTTGAGTTAGTAGCAAACTTGGCTATTTTATTGTAGCATGATTCTAGTTTGTCTAGGTTACATTGTCTGATTTGGGTAAAGATTGGTGCTGCGTATAATAGAGTTGAGAGGAGGTGGCTTTGTGCAAGAGTGACTCTTGCTTTTTGTGAGAGAAAGGACTTATGCCTGTATAGGGAGGTTAGTTTTTTTGTGTACTAGATTTATGGTATTTGAGATGCGAACATCAAAGTGGAGATTATTGTCTATTTCAATGCCCAGATGTTTGCTGTGGTTAGAAGGGGATATGGTGGTGCCGTCCTTAGATGTTATGGTAAAGGAGAGGTTTTTTTTTTTATCTATTAGGGGTAAATAGTAGCAGTTTTGTCTTTTTGGGATTTAGAATTAGTTGGATACCCGATATCCATTTTCCTACTGAGATAAAGGTAGCTTGAGTGAGTGTATGTAGGGTGGTGGGAGATGAGGTGGAGCAGATCAGGGTTGAATCATCCACATATTGTATGAGTGTGGCATGTTGTGTAGAGCATTTGAGGTTATTGTGAAAATAGAGAGCAATAGCAGGCCCAGTATAGAGCCCTGCAGGACTCCTATAGTGGTTGGAAGTTGTGTAGACAAGAGTTCCTTTCCACTGGACTGACTGTTGCCTGTCAGACAGGTAGCTTCTGAACCAGGCTATAGTAGAGGAGGTGAAGGATAATGATGTTAGTGAGTCTAGTAGAATGGAGTGGGAGACCATATCAAATGCTTTTGAGAGGTCTAGGAAAATGGCTGATACATATTTGTTATCATTCCTGTGAAGGTTTATATAATTAGTGAATGATAGAAGGGCTGTGGTAGTGCTGTGATGTGGACAGAAACCATGTTGTGTGGTAGATAGTAGATTGTGTGTGTTAAGAAATGTCATCACTTGCAAGTGGAAGCATTTCTCAAGAATAGAATAGAATAAAATGAATAGAATAATAGAAACAAAGAGTAGAATGTAGGATCAAGCAATGCACTGTAACAAACAAAACAAAATAGTCTGCAATTTTTAACTCGCTTAGATATAAATAGTAATCAGAGAAGAGTAACAGAAATACTGTAATACCAGTAACCTTTTCAGCACAGTCAATACTAGAACCATTCTGAGAACATTTAAATAATGCAAAGTATAGTAAAATGCAATTTCTTATACTTGCTTGTTGGATGCTTTGTAGGCACTGGGAATAAAATATATATTGCAACATCAAATTAGGAGTGTATTTATTATCTCTATATTGTGTGGCTTTTTCCCTCTCTTTTTTTATTTTAATTATGTATTAAGTCTCCATTTTTTTCTCCCTTTTATGTTTTATTTTCTATATGTCCAGAGATCCCAGGAGCAACCTGAACACATTCATCCTAGGACAAGAAACATTAAGTATCACCCATACCACTCAACCTAGAAACATCAAAAATCTGGACAAATGTCAATGAAAAATAGGTACAAATCTGTACGCTGATTAACATAAAATTTACATATATAATTATGTAACTCCATCCACTACAATGGAATTGTGGGATATCAACTTTCAAGTGCAAACTGAAGAACAGACAATCAAAATATGTCTCCAGACCCTGTAGTAAATGGTAACCATTTTTTGAAATGTGTAGCAATTATGTTTACTGAGAAGGGAAAGGATGATGAACCTTAATATTTTTATTTTTGATGACTTGCAGAATCTGGGTTTTGTGGTAAAAGTGGGGCATTTAATGGTAGGCAATATTCTAATCTTAGCAAAATAATATTATAGTTGCTAGGATCTCCAAATGTCATTCTCCATGGCCTACTGATCAGTGGCATAGCTAGAGTGTGTGTGCTGTTTGGGGCTGTCTGAGTTTACTGCCCCCCCCTCACAAAATCATGGTCAAATGGGGCTCCCCATGCACAGCCCTCCCCCCACAGCCATTCCAATGTCCCATTCATTGGTTATTTTGTCCCATTTACCATAAACACTATATTGTGCATGCTGCTTTACTTCTACAATGATTATTTGGATTTCATTTAAAACTTTTATTTTGCATTTTATAGCACAAACACATAGACATCTACTAAACAAAGCAATACAGTCTCACAATGAACATAGGTTTGGCATTAAAACTTCTCTGCCCTTGAAACTCACATTCATTGAAACAGCATTGAAACCCACATTCAAATAAAATGCATCTGGCCAGTGGTGGATAAAGATTACCTTTGAGCTGTTTTCAAATCATAAGCCCCTTGCACATGAAGCATACATGTGTACTTTGATACACCTTCCTGTGTGTATTAAATTATATTCCTTGTATAATACAGCACACTTGTTAGAGTGAGTTTTAAATTTGTTTTGAATATTTTTCCATTAAGCAATGAAACAAATGCATGCACCAATAATGACAAAACTACACAATTCAGAACACTTCCATTATAAAAGTCTAGTCAAACTTTCTACAATCCACCAGTATGAGTAAATATGCACAATCTCTGTAGAAGTAAAAGTCATCAAATAATTAGAGAGATATGTAACTAATGAAGAGGTTGCCGCTAGCAAACAACTTTATAATTAATTGTTTCATCTACAAATAAAGTGCGTGTTGCCCTTGAGGAATAAATTGCTTATGTTATACTAAAAAAATGATAAGCTAGTAAAAGAGAATGGATGGCAAACTGATAGCAGGTTCATAATTACTAGGTATCTCCACCAAAGAGGACATTCTCAGGACTCCAGCATCCATTTCCTTTAAAAGTACAGCACAGTAGAGTATCAGCAATCTGTTTACATACTGTGGGAGTAGAACCCACAGCCTTTAGTTCAAAAGCAAATATTTTACACACACAAACCAACTTAGCATAAGCAGCATTAAGATTCTCTCCCCCTGAAGAACTATGCAGGACAAGAAATCTGGAAAAAGCCAACATTTATTGGGGGTGGGGGGGTGGGGACAAACCATGGACACATTTTAAACATTGCTTGTATAATATTAGAAAAGTTGCTAGAATAAATTGTTTTGTGTTACCATGGGTTTCCTGAAAGATAGCAAAGCCCATAATTTTGAATTGTGGTAGATCCAGAATTCCACAGCAAGGAATTCTTGTTCCTGTAATATTATTTCCTCTCGTTCTGCAAAATCAATACTAATGTTTGATCTGAAGCACATCCCTGTTAAGGATACTTTTACTTACTTACCAGGTCCTGCACAGCCTTTATCTGCCTGAGTTTATTATGACTTGATAAAGTTTATTTCAGTAAGTGAAGACTGTGAAAAGCAGCTACTCTGAAAACCACTTTCAGCAAATTGAAAAAGTGATTTTTGCAAACGGGCAAATCTTCCATTACCCAGGCGAGGAAAAACACCCTATAGCACTCTACCATACACACACGCACACACGCACACATGCACACACGCACACACACACACACACACACACACACACACACACACACACACACACACACACACACACACACACACACACACACACACACACACACACACACACACACAGTAACTCCATGGTCATACAACTGGGGGAAAGGTCCACATTCGTGGCTTGATGAACAGTGGTTTTCAGTGTAATTGTTTCTCACAATCAGAGCTTGAAGAAATTACGATCAAACATCTGTCATACTCCCTCTTGCTTTTATGAAAGAGGCTTTGATACCCTGTGTTCTCATTACATTCCAGCAGGTCATCAGATTAAAGGATGGAGGCTGTTCCAATGACCCATTTGGAAAATGTAGGCAGGTATCTTTTCTTTACCTTGTCTCAGAGCTTTGGAATCAGCTGCCTTCTCTGATTTAAGAAGTTCATGACGTTTTATCTTTTTAGAAGAGTCTTCTTAAATCTGGTATAAGGTACAATATTTACTTGTGGTACTTTTTTTAAATTTTTTTTCAAGACCTTTTGTACATTATTTTTCCAAGCCCTACTTGTAATGTATATTTTTAAAGGCTTCCTTTTTCAACCTGCTGTTTCTTCTAGTTGTGTGCAATGCTCAGTTGTTAAGCACTTTTAATACTTTAAAACAAATAAACAAAATCACAGTCCTATAAACATTGCTACAAGCAAACTAAATGATTATCCTACAAACATCCTTACAACATGTAGTCAGCAAATGGACATGGAAAAAATACATCACTCCCCTTCAACTATTTAAATTTATTGGCCATCCTACTGTATTCCATAGTGCCAGAATACAAAAATGACCACCCCCTTTCAATCTATCTTGCTGTTTTAAAAATAGTTACTCCACACTAACACTAAAACTTTTTAAACAGGTAAAACTTAAGTTACCTACTTTCACATCTAACTTCTCTAGTGCACATTGCAGTGTTTAGGATAAACAATTTTTTTTTTCATCTTACCTTTAAGCATCCCTGTGACTAGCACTTGCTCTAATACCTGCTGGAAAACACTAGGAAGCCTTAAACTGATACAAGCACTCAACTCTCCTTGTTAATAAGGAGAAATTAATCATAGGCACTGAACAGCCTATAATTGCAAAGTAGCTTGCTACGGTAAGGGAAAACAGCTCCTGTACTTTACAAAAAAAGCACCCAACCAGGCATGTCCAAGGGTCAGCTTCTGGTGATTTCTCCTGTCCACCTGGTGAATCTGGGCATACTGGGGCATTGCAGCAATTGTCTCATGTACACAGACAACCCTCTCCTCCTATCACCCAACACTACAACCTGTGAGAGATGCACTTACATACTCAAACTGGAAGCAAAGCTCTCTCCACCCAAGATTGTGCTAAACAGTCAAGAGGAGAATGTTAACACCCGCACTACACCTCAAGCAACACATAGCCCTTCTAAACCCACACCACCAACACCCACACATAGCAACACTAAATCCACATATGCGGAGGCCCATAACTGTAGCCTGCCCAAGCAACAAGGACCTCTAAAGCTGAAATGCAAACAAACACCAATCACAACCAAAGTGTCACATAGGTCACAACACCATTGTGCCGTCCAGCAACAGCCCCTAAGGCAAGACAATGTACCTAACACTTTATTCATAGGTGACTCTATAGTCAGGCACACTGATGTCCCACTCACCAGGCTGAACAAGGAGAAAATTACAATCCGCTGCCTGTTGGGTGCCAAGATCCGCCACATAACACATGCACTCAAGTCACTCCACAACATGTACAAATATGACTCTGTCATTGTCCATGTTGGAGTGAATGACTTGAGACGTACCTCCCTGGACTACATGAAAAGAGACATGAAAGAGCTCTCAGATCATGTGGCCTAGGCAGGTATGACCCTAGACCTGAGTAGCATCCTGCCTTCACCCAGAATAATACCACAATGTAAGGACAAAATGATTGACTTCATCAATTGGCTATGCTTCTGGTGTCATTCAAAGGGGATCTAGTATCTGTCTGCTTGGGACGACATGATCGACAGACCACGATGCTTTGCCAGAGATGGTCTGCACCTGTCACCCCTGGGATTCAGGTTACTGGCAAATGATCTTGCCACCCCTATAGTGCCTTTTTTAGGCAAAGTTCAAAGAACAAAACCACCACCGTAACAGGTACAAGCATGCAAAATCGGATGGTAATGCTACTCAATGATAGAAGTCTATACCTCAAAATGCACTCCCTCAAGGCGGTCCTAAAAATGGAGAACATCGATATCTCTGCAGTAACTGAGACCTGGTTAAAGGCTCCAGAGAGCACCCCTGCAAACCAGGCTACAACTCTTACCACACTTTTCGGCCACCAAACCAGGATCGAAACACTAAAGGTGGAGGAGTGTCCATATTCACCAAGGATATTCACACTACCAGGCTAGTTGCCCAACACAATGCATCTGAAATTCTCCAGGTGCAACTAACACTAGGTAAGACTACAATCCAAATTGTAGCTTGCTACAGATCCCCCACCATGCCCCAAGGTTCTCACTACACTTTTCTAAACATACTGGAAAATATTAAGATACAATAAAACACCCTAATACTGAGTGACTTCAACTACCCTGCCATTAAATGGGAAAACTACTCATGTACCAACACCTTTGCCTAATGGTTCTTGGAATTCATAAATTCCAACGCCCTGGATCAACTAATCCATTATCCCACCAGGGGCTCCAATATCCTAGACCTGGTCATTACCAACATGGGAAATCGATGCTCCACACCTATGATCACCCCCTTGTTGGTCAGGTCAGACCATAAGCTAATCACCCTTAACATCCACATCCCACCCCCACCCCCTAGTAAGGAAACCTCCATAAAAAAACTTCTCCAAAGCCAACTTCAGGCTACTCAAGTCAGAAGTGACAAACTTCATGACACCCAAGCAGATGAGAACTGAAAGTTCAACTGCTGAGTCCTACACTAAGGCACTGTATGAGCACATCCACCAATGCATGAATCGTGCCATCCCAAATAGAACCAAAACGCTCTCCTCCAAAAAAATGAAGCCAATTTGGTGGTCCCCTGTCATAAACAAATTTACAACAAAAGGAAGAAACTGTTGCAGAAAGGAGAAAAATCCCAGGATGCAAAAAACTCCCTTACTAGCCTCAGTAAGAAGCTGAGATCCCTCATAAAATCCTCCAAAGCTAGTTACAAAAATAAAATTGCCAAATATTCCAAAGACAGCCACAAGGCATTCTATAACTATGTCAAGAATCTAAATGACAATGCTCAGATCTGCTCTAAGCTACAACAGAATGGCATTAAATATACTGATACCAAGGATATTGCCAATAACCTGGCAGATCGATTCAGTGCCGACTTCACCCCCCTCACACCCCTTAAATGGCCCATCTCAATACCGGAAGATCCGGTAATAATGGCCACACAGGTAAAAAATGCACTCTACAAAGCTAAGAATACAGCATCCATGGGACCCGGGCTGTGTACTACATGAACTACAAAATGAACTGGCACCTCACCTAAGTGTCATGTTTAATCATAGCCTCACCTCAGTCTTTGTGCCCACTGAGTGGCGCACAGCTACAGTTATCCCACTCCACAAGGGGGGATCCACCTGGGATCCCAGGAACTAACATCCCATCAGTCTGATGAGCCTGATCTGCAAGGCCATGGAACGTATTGTCATGGAACTTATAAACAAAGACATTGCCAACCTTCAAACACTGGACCCCACCCAGTTTGGGCTCGTGAAGGGCTGATCTTGTCTTCTGAGCAAGATTGACTTTTTTGAATCAGTCTCCAGAGCTGTGGACAAGGGTAAGCTGGTCCATGCAGCCTATCTGGACCTCGCCAAGGCCTTTGACACCATCTCCCACTCTGGAGTCATAGATAAACTTACTAAGCTGGGCATTGATCCCTACGTCACTCGATGGGTTGCCAATTGGCTTACTGACAGAACCCACACTGTAAAAGTAGCTGACTCCAAATCCAGCTCCAGACAAGTGAGAAGTGGAGTACTTCAGGGTTCGTTCCTGGGACCACTCTTGTTTGGCATCTACTTCTCTGAAGTACAGGCCAATACTAAGAGACTCTGGCTAACAAAGTTTGCAGATGACTGCAAACTGGGAGCCAGTATTTAATCTCCAAATGATGCGGATTCTCTACAAAGGGGCCTTACAGAAACAGATGCTTGGTGCCAGAGCCATGGGCTCAAGCTCAATGCCAAGAAATGTATAGTTATCCCCTTTGGTAAAAAAACATGTACCCATGAATTACCACATAGGTGGCAGTACACTAAACACCGAAAGTGTGATAAGAGACTTAGGGACACCGGTGGACATTGGCCTCACCTTTGATAACCACATCGCCACAACAGTCAGGAAATCTTTCTATGTGGCACACCTCATCACTAAGGGTTTTTAATCCGGAAAAAAGGAGGTCATTGTCCCATTGTACTCATCCCTCATTCAACCCATTATAGAATACAATGCCCCACTTGGTCTGTACCTCTCAAGACACCTGCAACAACTGGAAAGGCCACAGAAATACCTCACTAAAAGAATCACAGGCTTAAAGCAGATGGCCTATGCAGACCACCTTAAAACACTTCAGCTATACTCTGTCGCATATTGTCTACTCAGAGGTGATCTCTGCTTAACATCCAAGGCCATGTCAAACCCAGAGCTGTTGGACATACTACACTTAAACAAATCCCAATCCCTCAGAGTCACATGCTCCAGTGATCTAAACCTTGTCATCACAATAAACAAAACATGCTAGAGGGATAGGTTCCTGACCCAGAGACTCCCCAGATTATGGAATAGATTGCCCATACATGTCAAGCAGAGTGCCTGTTTGGCCCTCTTCAAAAGGAACCTTGACGATTGGATGGGAGAAAGGAAATTCACCCCAGGGATCATGTCAGTCGCCCTGCTAGACAGACATCCAGGAAGTAAATAGTGTAGGAAGAAATAGTCAGGGAATTGTTATGGCTAGGCTTGTGTAGACCCTAGGGTCGATAACCTAGTACCAACCTATGAACCTATAAGATAATAAAATATAAGCAAAGTGACCTTCAGAAAATGAAAGGAAACCATTTAACAAGAATAAATATGTAATCACTCACTCATCACACCAGTGTACCTTCAAAGGAACTAATTCTACAACAGATAAGAACAAGCAGAACTTGTGCTATTAAACCAAATAATTTCCAGCCATAAAACCTATTATTCCAGAGCTTTTGGGGGGGGGGGGGTGCAACAAACCTTTCATACACAGTTATCTGCACAGGATTTTCTTTCAACGATTAACCATCAACAGCTTTTCTCTAGTTCTTTTCAGCAATAAATGTACATAAAAGGAAGTGAAAGAGTATCCAGATGAAAGGAGCTCTTGTAAAAAACATAAATAAAACTATGGAACTACTGGGATGGAAAATGCCTACCAATACAGTAGAGTTAACACTTTTCCTAACTTTAGAGAGCTCATACAGCAGGTAATAAAAGGATAATGTCAACGATATCAGATCTTAAATAACAAAAAGGGAATAAAAATACCTCATATCTCAACAGGAACTTCTGTGCAACTATCCAGACAAAAAAAGTCCTATCCCTAAAGGCCACATCCAAGAAGCAACATGCTTGGTGATGTTACAAATAAAATATGAGAGAAGGCACACCAGCACAGCTGATAATGGCTGGAGATGGTAAAAAAAAACAGACAGAACTGAGAGTATGGGCAGAGTTTTTGCATTTCAAGTGACAACACAGGCTGACGTGTGCTAGCCAATCAGAAGAGGTCTGTTTGGATAGAGATTTGCCCACTGTCCCTTTGGTAAACCAAACATTTTCCTAGAAAACTTAGGTCTGGCAATGCAATGTCCGAGATCCCTGTGTATGTCAAACTATATGCAGGAACTTATCCCCCAATACTCAAAAGTGAAGTAGAAAACAGGCAGGTAAATTAACTGCTCCAATGGTAGATACTACCTTGGTAAGGAACTTAGGAAGGGTTTCCTACAACTGAAGAACTGCTGTTCAGGTTATCATTTTTGCTGATGCCACAAGCAAGAGTAGTCCCAAAGATCAAAAAACTGATGAAGCAGCAAATTCAGCTGAAGGAAAAGCAACCCCCTCCAACATGAAATGTTAGACCTAGAAAAGGCAGTGACCATGATCAGAGGCTTAGGACAAAAGACCCTGGCCTTTTTTTTAAATAAACTATTAAAAATGGTTAGAAAATGTTGCTGTACTGGCAAGAGGGGGCTAGATGTGCATTTCCATGTTAAAATCAGGTTTACCCTAATTGATAACCTCCACAATGATAATAATCTGCAAGGACACATAAAAAGTAGGAAACCTTACCTATAGGTCTTCCTGAGAAGGTGCACACCTGAGTCTGACTGCTGTTGTTGCCTGGTGCCCTGCTGCATTGACTGAAGTCTGAAACAAACGGGCCAGCTTGGCTATCACTGACTGTGATTATAAGTTGTAAAATCAGACTTCACTTCTTCTAATTAAGAAAAACAAATACACTTTTGGGTCTGTTGCTGCTCTCTCTCTCTCTTTGTGGCTCACACCACTGTAGCCTATGTATGTCTTACTGTAGTTCGACTCCACTTCCCGAGTGCTGACCTGACCCTCTCTAAACTAACTTAACTTAATACTGAGCTGACTACTCTGTTGCAGCTGCTGTCTCAGTCTCGAAAGAAGCACTAGCCGCTCAGCTCTGCACTTACCTTTAGGAATCGAATTCAGATTAGCTGTTGTTGCACCTGTCCTGAAGTCCATCCAAGATGCATGTTGCTGTTGCCCAAACATAAACACCTAGACAGTCACACCCCTTGAGCCCACAGGTGTATTTCGACTGGCTGGCAGGCTGCTTGTGAAACTGACATCATCTCGCACATGATGACATCAGAGGAAGATTGCCAAGGTGGAAAAAATTTTTAAAAAGGCCGGAAATTAATCAGGAATAAAGAGGGCCAATCGGAAATTTGTGGTACCCCATTATTTGGACCTCAAAATCATTAAATGCAGAGGAAGTTGGCACACTTGAGAGGAATGGTATCACCATCTGCATACTCACCGATACTCTCACAGGACTGTAGTGGCGATTTCGGACCTGTAGGCACTCTGATGCGGTGCAGCCTGGAAAGTTACAAAATGCATGAGTTTCAGGACTTAGTTATGGATGTGGTTGGGTTGGCAGTGAGGAGAAAGCTTCAGTCCATACAGGGCCTTCTTCATTGGTTGCAAGGCTTACTGCCCATGTTGGCTCCAATTACGAAGCCACTGGAGGCCTCCAGCCCCACCTCATTGGGATCATCTTCTGCATATCCATGAGGCAGTTGAATTATTTAAGGTTCTCCAGACCAAGGTGGGCATCACTGTGTCTCCTTTTTACCTCCTTCCATCCTTCCCTATTCTTCTTACCTACAACCTCTTCCTTACTTAATTCACCAATTTCTCTGTCATATACAAAAATATTTGAAAAATAAGGGGTCTCTCCCCAAACAATAACACAATGCTCATCCTCTGCAAACACCTCCAGTGTAACTCTCTTGATGTGCTCCTTCTGTGTGTTCCATATATACTGTCTCTACATTTTCTTGCTGTATTGTCTTCCCATTTCACACCTTAGAAAGAACCTATCATGATGTCCATATAGGAACATCACTATAGTCAATACAAAACACCTTTATTTTTTTAAAAAATCATTCTGCATGACTGTGTTGAGAACCTATTGCCTTAAAGACCCCCCAACTATTTCAAGCGGGATTGTGCAGTCCCATGAAAATAGCCAAAATAAATTGAAACTTTATACATTAATGGATTAATTCCCACCTAACTAAATCATTTTCCCAGATTTTCAGCAGTTGTGAAAAATGGGAATTCCTTTGCACAGTCTTTCACTTTGTCATAGTCATCACATTTAGCTGTTGTTCTATGAATTTGCATACAGGCATAACCACGCTTTATGCCAATATGAATTGTGCAAGTGCAAAACTAGGCACTATGAATGCCACACATATGCTAACTTTGAAATTGCTTTATCTTGGAGAATTCACCCATCTCCAAGAAGGTATCAAAATTGCTAAATATATGAAGAGCATGCAGCCCTTCAACACAAGGGATGCAGAGGGGCCTTGTCTGATGAAAAAAAAACACTGTTAATGTGTATTAGTGAGTTTTACATTTTGTTGTTGCAACTGTAGTGTTACACTTTATTTCATGATATTGGAAATTCAGATCATTATCCTTACAATTAAATTATGATAAACTGGTAACAGTTGAAGTGCAAGTCAAAAATGAAGTGAATAGTTTCCCATATGCCACCTTTAATCCATGAAAAATAATTTGTCAAGTGATGCTATGTAAAGTTAAGGCAGATCTGAGATCTACATTATATTCTCTAACCAGTTATACTATGCTGGTGAACGTAAATGCTGTTTCAATATTACATTCTTCTATAGAATCAGGGAATTAAAATGGTTTAGTCTCATATATATGTGCAAATGGAGGAATATTTAATATGTGGATGACATCAATTATTGAAAGGACAGTCCCTGAAACTAAGTCCAGCGATAATGGTTGTTATTTTGGTAAGTTGTACACCATACTAATCTGAGTGTTTGGAGTAATTAAAGGTGCAGCATAATATTTTGAAAATAGTTAAAGGGGCAGTGTAACAGAGTGCATGTGTAAATATGTATGCGAACTGTAACATCAACTAGGCAAGTGTATAGATAGTGCAATGGCTTTGCTTACAATATGCTTATACATGAAACACACATACACATGCACACAAGTGTGTGTGTGTGTGTGTGTGTGTGTGTGTGTGTGTGTGTGTGTGTGTGTGTGTGTGTGTATATATATATATACATATATATATATATATATATATATATATATATATATATATATATATATATATATATATATATATATACAGTGGATATAAAAAGTTTATACACCACTGTTAAATGCCATGTTTTTCTGATATAAAAAAATGACACCACAATAAACCATTTCAAAACTTTTCCTACCTTTAATGTGACCTATAACCTGTACAATTCAATTGAAAAACAAACAAATCTGTTAGGGAAAAAATATAAAAAATAAAAAATGTACAATACGCTGGTTGCATAAGTGTACACACCCATAAACTAATAATTTGTTGTGTGTGCACACCCTTAAAGTAAAACTTTGTTGAAGCACAGTTTGATTTAATTACAACATTCAGTCTTTTTGGGTACACACCTGCCTTCAATTAAAGAGACTCTGATTAACCCCAAATAAAGTTCAGCTGTCCTAGTAGGATTTTCTTGACATTTACTCAGATGCCTGTTACAGCAAAAGCCATGGTTCGCAGAGAGCTTAAATAGCATCAAAGGGATCTCATTGCTGAAAGGTATCATTCTGGAGAAGGATACAAAAAATTTCCACAGCATTGGATATACCATGGAACACAGTAAAGACAGTCATCAAAAAGTGGAGAAAATATGGGACAAAAGTGATGTTGGAAAGAACTGGATGTGCCTCCAAAAGTGATGAAAAGAAAAGACAAAAACTGGTGAGGGAGGATGCCAAGAGACCTACAGCAACACTGAAAGAGCTACAGGAATTTCTGGCAAGTACCGGTTGTGTACTACGTGTGACAACAATCTCCCATATTCTCCATATGTCTGGACTATGGGGTAGGGTTGCAAGTTGGAAGTCTTTTCTTACATAGAAAAACATCCAGGCCCAGCTACAATTTGCAAAACAGTACATCAGGTCTCTCAAAATCATGTGAGAAAATGTATTATGGTCTGATGAGACCAAGGTTGAACTTTTTGACCACAATTCCAAAAGGTACATTTGGCGCAAAAACAACACTTTGCATAACCAAAAGAACACCATCCCCACTGTGAAGCATGGTGGTGGCAGTATCATGCTTTGGGTTTGCTTTTCTTCACCTAGAACTGGGGCTTTACTCAAGGTGGAGGGAATTATGAACAGTTCCAAATACCACAGACCAAACAAAACACCTCCCAAGAAACAATGTAAAATGTGAAATTCAGCAACCAGTCACAAGCGATGAGAAAGAAGAGCCAGACCACAAATCCTTTAGCTGTTTCGTTCATTTAATACACCAATACAAACTTCTTCAGAATAAATACATATCGAAATTGGTTCCATCTTAGAGTGGGCTGCAGAAACTATAGGCCTAAAAGGAGGGGCCTTTCTTCTTTTATGAACTTAGGGAATATCAAAGAGAACTGCTAACTTTGGATATTCCACTTGTAAAAACATAAATTTGAGTGTCCAGTGTTGCCCTGACAAAACAAGTCAAATAACAAACTATTTGTTTAAAACGTGTTTGAACATCATTTAAACTGACTTGTTTGTAATTTCTTTGGTCACTCTAAAGCTGTAACATAGCTCTTTCATAGTCACCAGTCTGCATGATGACTATAGACCCACCCTTATCTGCCTTCATTACTCTTAAATCATTGTTAGTAGCCAAATCAAACAAGGCTTTCCTTTCCCCAACTGTAAGGTTATCCGCTTTGTTGAAATGTCTACCAATATTTCTAAAATGTTGTTCACACAATGTCCCAAACACTTGTAAAGAAGAACATAAATAAGGATTATAAGTACTTCTACATTTACATTCATCTGCTAGTAAAACAGATGTGGACAAACCATCGAAAATGAACCTCAAATTTAAATTTTTCAAATATAATTTGAAGTCCACCAACAGGTTTGTAACATTCACTTTGTTAAAAGGAATGTATGCAAAACCACGTTGCAAAACCTTAACAATATCATAAGTTAAAGTCAACTCAGACAAATTCAAAATGTCTATGCAAAAACGTAAGTCCTCCTCTTGTTCTTGTTGTTTCTTTTCTTCCCCTGATCTTTCTTGTGTGTGGCCTGAACATCCTTTGACCACCTCGGGGTTCTCTGAACTCCTGATTTGTCTACTAAAAAAGCCCCACTCCCTGTGGTAGTGGAAGGAACAACATTGTTAGAATTGTGAGAAACATCTGAAACAATAAAAGTGGCAACAACATCCTTACTCAATACAGTAACTGATTCATTAGGGAAATGACTGCCTCCATTGCAGAAACACAACTGTCTTTTATGACTGTTTTTTCCAACACCTGTGTTTGTAATAACGTCTAGGTAAATGATAAGCTGTGTTGCCTTTATAAGCAGCCTAGTCCCTTCTTAGTTTTCCTTGTTTTCTCCTGATAATAGTCGTCCTCTGCCTATCAACTTTAACAGAAATGCCTCCATATAAAGACAAAAGCCGTGAAAAACTTTTCAACCCCTTAATTCTACCATCCGATATCTCAATATCAGTTTTTAACTTAGACAGATTTGTATTATACTGGGCAATCATTCTCATTAAAATGAGGCCAGTGTTGTTAAAAAGTTCTGTTAATTGTTGGTATGATGTGTCCACTTCCTTAACACAATTGGGGAACCTATATAGCCTCAAACCTCAAGGAACACAGCAAAGTCTTACACTTTCCTCAAGATATGACACCTCCATTTGCAGTGCAACAGTTTTTAAAGAAAGCTTTTCCAAGCGAAAGACATAATATTTGCAGTTATCAAAGTCATCCAAACCACTACTATCAATAACTGCACTTACTTGTGGTTCATTGTCTTTCATCCTAAAAGGGTTTGGAACTCACTGAAAACATAAGAGGCCACAGCATGTTGTAAACCAGCACAAGAACCAGCTCCAGAAGCACCATGAAGGTCAATAACATCATCAGTGAACTCGGTGGATGAAAAACCAACTCCATCTTTGTTCACCAAGGCCAAATGGATGAGCGACTGCTGAACTGACATCAGCACACTATTACCAGCACCGCACTGTGCTTGAATACCTCCACGTTGGTTCCCTTGGTTTCCCTGGCAATGGGAAAAACCTTCTATAATGGCCTCTACGATACTGTTCACAAAATATTCGTTAGACACCAAAGACTTGTCTAACACTGAGTGGGTGGTCAAATTCATTAGTCTTTCTGCCATGACTGAGCCAAACACCTCCAAAACCAACATGAACCAAATGAAACACCTCCCAAGAAATAATGTAAAATGTGAAATTCCGCAACCAGTCACAAGCGATAAGAAAGAAAAGCTGGACCACAAATCCTTTAGTGCTTTCCAAATACCAGTCATTTATGTCCCAAAACCTTCAGGCATCTGCTAGAAAGCTGAAGATGAAGAGGAATTTCACCTTTCAGTATGACAACAACCCCAAGCTTACATCCAAATCAACAAAAGAATGGCTTTACCAGAAGAAAATTAAAGTTTAGGAATGGCCCAGCCAGAGCCTAGACCTAAATCCAATAGAAAATCTGTGGGGTGCCCTAAAGAGGGCTGTGCACAAGAGATGCCCTCACAACCTGACAGATTTGGAGCACTTTTGCATGGAAGAGTGGGCAAATATTGCCATGTAAAGATCTGCCATGCTGATAGACTCCTACCCAAGAGGACTGACTGTTGTAATTAAATCAAAAGATGCTTCAACAAAGTTTTAATTTAAGGGTGTGCACACACAACAAAGTATTAGTTTAAGGGTGTGTACACTTATGCAACCAGCGTATTGCACATTTTTTATTTTTTACATTTTTTCCCCTAACAGATTTGTTTGTTTTTCAACTGAATTGTACAGGTTATAGGTCACATTAAAGGTGGGAAAAGTTTTGAAATGATTTATTGTGGTCTCATTTTTTATATATCACAAAAACCTGGCATTTTAACAGGGGTGTGTAGTTTATACCAACTGTGTATATATATGTGTATATATATATATATATATATATATATATATATAGATATATAGATATGTGTGTATGTGTGTAGATATATATATATATATATATATATATATATATATATATATATATATATATATATATATGTATATATATATATATATATATATATATATATATATATATATATATATATATATATATATATATATATATATATATATATATATATTAGATATATGTAAGTGTGTGTGTGTATGTGTGTGTATATATATATATATATATATATATATATATATATATATATATATTTTTTTTTTTTTTTTGCGTGCAAGCATGTATGTGTGTTAGTCATATGCTGCCAGATTGAAGAAACTCCAGCTCTATTCAGTCGCATACCGTCTGCTCAGAGGTGACATGTGCCTGACATACAAGGCCATGTCCAACCCGGAATTAATGGACATGCTCCACCTCAAAAAATCCAAATCCACCAAAACCACTAGAGCAAGTGACTTAAACCTTAGCACGGATATAAATAGGACGTGCTGGAGGGATAGATTTATCACTCAGAGACTCCCTATGCTGTGGAATAAAATCCCGGTCCATGTGAGGCAGAGCACCTCGCTGACTCTGTTCAAGAGAAATCTAGACCTGTGGATGGGAGATCGTAGGTTTACCCCGGGAATCATCTCTGTGTCACTGCTGGACAGAGGCACAACAAACTAATGGGCACAGTATTTTTTCATATAAGGGGTGGCGTAAGCCACAAAAATTTGGGCTAGGCTTATAAATGCCTTAGGGCAGATAGCCTAGTATAAACCTATGAACCTATGAACCTATGTGTGTGTGTGTGTGTGTGTATGAGTATAATATATATATATATATATATATATATATATATATATATATATATATATATATATATATATATATATACACTATATACAGATATCTAGAGGAAGAATATTGCAATATGTTTATATAGTAAAAGAAAACCTATTTTAAATGAACTACGACTCCTTTTTCTATTCAACCTATGAGGTCTACAACTACTTGTGGATGGAGTGTTTATGCAACACACTGATACAGGCAGTTGTGGAAAGCAAACAACATTCTATGCTAAAAATGCAACATACCAATGGACAACACACGTGTGGGAAAATATGAGGCAATGTCCACAAACCTGCCCACAACAAACATTATAGTGAAAGTATTGCCACCCATACAAATGGTTTCCAAAGTAAGCCTTAAAAATATAGACTAATATGATAATATGCAGGTAATATCTTTAATGCAAGTTTTCAATTTCAAGGAACTCCAGTCAGGAGCACTACAGTCATGTACTTATGTGAGTTAGACATAAAAAGGGATACACCACAACTTATATACCATAAAATAAGTGGACATAACTTGAAATAAGGCAGCTGCGCTATTTTTCATGTAGGAATAGATATAAATAGATATAGATAAAGCTGTTTGCTGAATGTAAATCCCTATGTAATTCAAATATCAAACTGGCTCAGAGATAGAACCTAGAAAATTAGGCTGGGCAGCTCTGCCTCCTGTAAAATACCTGTCATTAGCATTTCCCACAGGGTTGATTCCTTGGGCAGCTCCTTTTTGGCATTTATTTCTCAGACATCAAAGCAAATAGTAACATATTATGGTTGACCAAGTTTGCAGATGACTGTAAATGTGTTGCCATCATAAACTCCCTAAAGGACAGTAAAATCCTCCTAGAGATCCTTTCCCAAACAAATAGCTGGCATCGAAACAATGACCTAAAATTAAATGCCAAGGAAGGTATGCAGTAGCAAGCATGACTTCCCCTTATGATTATAACACTGACAACACACCTTGAAAGCTGATACTGTCATCAGAGATCTGGGAAACTATGTCTAATATGAACATAATGATATGTCAAAGTAAAATGTGAGTATCGTATACACAGTGGTACTGCATTCTGACAAGTATTGTACTTTTTATCTTTGTGTTTTGTTTCTTTAGCAACCACTACAATATTATCATATGTAATGACTGAAAAACTATAATTGCAGTACCATAATTAGCAATGAGGACATAAGAGAATGAGTGGCGATGTTCTGCATTCGACAGTGAAAATAAATGCCACCTGCACTTTCTTGAAATTTGCACTCTCAGCAGCATGAGTTTATCATACTGATAACATTTGGGTGAAAGTTATTTCCTTGTTTCATTAATGGCACAGTATGCAGAAATTAAAGGGATTTTTCCACAGTGGAGCAAGCAATATGGGAGAGTAATACCTGTGCAAGATATGATTCGCATCACATATGTTTCTGCTATATTATGATGTTGATGTAAAGCAATGCCAACAATTTCCAATATAGGGAGCTCCTATGGATTTTATTTACATTATTGACAACATTAACAATTATTGTGTACTCTCAACCATAATTTGATGATTTTGTTAATGATGACTTTAATATGTTTAGTGTTTTTTAGTACACCTCTATATATGTGCATATGTACGTGTGTGTGTGTGTGTGTGTGTGTGTGTGTGTGTGTGTGTGTGTGTGTGTGTGTGTGTGTGTGTCTATATACATATATATATATATATATATATATATATACATATATATATATATATATATATGGGTCTACTACAGTTGACTTGAAAACTCACTTGATTGAAAATGAAATTACTAGGACCACTTCACTGAAAGCTCACTTCACTGAAAACTCACTTAACTGAAACTCATTTAGTTGAAAGTTATAAATGGCCTTTTCCCCCCTGTAGTGCGACCCTGGAGTTAGTATATAAAGTAAGGGGGGGGTGTGGGGGCATAGCCCCCCACACTGGGAGGTGTGCGGGCAAAGCTCCCCACATATCTTGGTTATATATTCTTTTTTGGAAACAGTTATTAATTGCTCTTGTAAGTATCACTGTGTATAGTTTAAAATGTTTATAATATGTGGGGGGCTACACCCCCACACCCCCCAATGTGAGGGGTTATGCACCCCACACACACCCTTGCTTTATATACTAACTCCAGGGTCGCACTATAGTGGGGAAAATGAAAAAGGAGTTTCAAAGAAATGAGTTTTCAGTGAAGTGAGCTTTCAGTGAAGTAAGTCCTAGTAATTTAATTTTCAATCAAGTGAGTTTTCAATTAACCGTAGTAGACCCATATATATATATATATATATATATATATATATACATATATATATATATATATATATATATATATATATATACATATATACATATATATATATATATATATATATATATATATATATATATATATATATATATATATATATATATATATATATATATATATATATATATATACACACACATATATATATATATATATGTACATACATATATATATATATAAGTGTGTGTGTATATATGAGTCTACTCATAAAGATTGAAAGATCCAGTGCAATATGTCAACAATGCAACAATGAAAACACTGGCACACTACTGCACATGCACCAAGCAAAAACCTTGGTTCATGCAAAAAAAGATAAAAAAAACTTCCAAGATCAGACTGTATCAGTGAAAGAGCATATTCCCCAAATGTGAGGATTGTCTGATCTCTTACACTTGTCAACCATCTGCTTAGTCGATCAAATGTTGTTGACTAAACAAATGTCAACAAAACCGATGCTCAACTAAATTCATGGCTCCTGTGGATAGATAGATAGATAGACTGATAGATTATCAGACATGTGTGTGGAAAATAATGCATAAATTCCTTACAAAATTCATCTCTCTGTTCAATTCACAGAGTTATTTTATCATGTCATGGTACAACACTATTTCAGTTTGTAACAGTTCAGTATGGCTAATACATAACCTTGTTTTATAATTTCTAAGCAAACATGATTATCTTCCTCAAAGCTCAATATCTGATAACAAAAGCTGACTAATACAATGAAGAACAGCAACTAACATTATAATTTTGTTTTTAGAACTTATCATACATAATATTTCCTTTGTTCCAAAAGAGAATGTGTAATTCTAACGTTAATACTTCACTATCTCCCAGTTCAAACCAAGAAGTAACAGTTCCATGTGGTTAATACTCTGTCACATTCTGTAATATCCTGGCAAATCCAAACCAAATCTTAATTATTAAAACATAGCTTAAAAAATACTCAGTCATGTGATTAACATTACTCTCATATTGCAGCTCAAACCTAGAATTAACATTTTTGAATGATGATTATTTATTATTTCATCATACTTAAACTGTTTCACTTTTGGCGTAATTATTTGATTGTGTAATTTTTTTTTTATTGGTGTGGCTAATACTCATCATAGTTCAGTTTAAACAAAATAACAATGGTTTCATATGACTGATACTTCACGTATGCTACGATATCTGAATAGTAACTGTTCATTAATATGCCTATACTTTCACCCTATTATTTGAATTGTTGTTTAATACTTCACCATACTCTAATTCATACTTGATACTAACAGTTTCCTGTGGTTAATGCCTGATTGCATTTTATAATGCTAGAACATTTCATCAGATGTTACTTTTATTCATCTATATGGTTATTCCAAGCTCACTACCCACATTGTCATAAGGCTGATACTTCATTATTCTGAGTTATTTAATCAGTATCAATAATACTATTTCACAACTTGCTTATGTTAAGTACCTTTTCAGAAATACTAGCAGTGATGCTGACCCTGGCTTGAGGACAAGAGAGATAGAATTAGCAGGCACCTTCTCCAAGACACACCCTTTTCAGTAGTTTACTGTATGATATTCTGCCAAATGTCAACATTTTGTTAAAAGTATCTTAAGGTATAGTCCATGTATTAATGGAACAATGAAGTATGTCAAAACTTCTCATTCTGGGGATTTCTCACATAAGCAATCATCTTTTCTCTGCTGAATCTACTATCTTGTTTCTACTTAATTTCTGTCTCTGCTGCCATATCAGTATCTCTCAGTCTAACCATCCCTGTTTCCTCTTACTTCACTTGTAACTTCAGTAATCTCAGTGACTGTCCCTTTATCATCATTGATTCATAATGGTTTACAAATGTCAGCATACAATCAGTCCAAAACACTTTAAGGGAAGTTGGGAATATCAATTTTCATTTTGGTTTTCTTCACTTATACTCTTTTACTGTATCCGCTAAACATAGAAAATGTTTTATATTCAAACATTAATAATTATCTTCAATATACATACATTGCTACTAGTCAGGAATCCTCAACCTTTTACAAAGTTGACACAATTGCTGAGGTAATTAAATATTGCTTGCCATAGCTAAGTTATGATTCTGACACTGGCAGGTGTTTTAATTTAACAATCCCCAACAGATGCTTTGCAAAAACTCCAAATTTAGTCATCATTCTTTTAATATGTGGTTATTGATGCTTTCTCATTTTCCAGGATGCCATACATTCTTAAATTTCACCTCGTTACCTTATTCCTAATTCAAGTTTTTATTCCACTAGCTTAATTATGGCATTTTTCCAAATCTCAAATATTTGGCATTTAGCAGATCCTATGACTATTTGTTGTACATGTAAAACTTTTAAGTCTTCCATTCCTAACACTACCAACCATTTCAAACAGTGCTATTAAGAATTCTTATCACTTCCAAGTTGTCATAGCTAAATATTTTAGGTGTATCAATTTTCTTATGTATTTAGACAATGGTCGCAAGAGCAACACAGACCCCTGATCTGTCTCTTGAATTACTGAATCATCAGGTTGTTCAGCTCCATTTGCACATTCCTTTTCTTACACCACCAGTCTGTTTGCAACATCTCTGCACTTCTACAACCCCCCCCCACCAAAAAAAAAAAAGCTTACTGAACAAATTTTCTGTAGGATTCTGTAGGATTTAACAGTTTTTAATTGTTCAAATTATGACATGAACTAAGGAAGCAACTGACTTCACTAACAAAAGACCTCTCCAACATACTGATTTTTTTGCATTTATTCTCCGCCTAGATTGCCATCTGAATAGCCCATGTCCACTTACAAATCTGGGTTCTCTGAATGCTTGCAATTGTTTAAACCAGAGAAGTAATAGTTAATCCGGGTATAGAGCTTTTTGATCTTTAATTATAATATTCATAGTGTTTTCCCACCACTGAAAGATTTTAGAGCAGGACTATCAGAAACGTAGCACTGAATCTCACTCTCTATAAATATTTCAGTTCATACAAATAAAGGAATTTATGCAACATGTATATTGCAGTGTATAAAGGGTGATAAAAAACTGAATTAAAAAAAAGGTTTTTTTTTGGAATATCAGAAAAATATTTCCTGAGAAGCATTAGGCTGTGACATCCCCTTTCACAAAAGAAGTGGCAGTTACTATACACTATTCCATACACAAGTGGATAGGACTTCTAAAATCAATGTCAGGCAAAGAGACTGGAGATGACGTTTGCATACAATTAGTAAACGATACAAAGTACCTTTGCATACAATGGCAACTTAGCTATCTTCCTTTCCTCACTCAATTACACCTATACCACATTTTTGTATTTTTGCATATTCTATTCAAAAATCCTTATAGAGTGCTGACATTATTTGAACTTCCTTAGTCAAGTGAATAAACTGATAATGGCAGGCAAAATTTGGGAAGAGAGTGTGGGCAGGATATGAGAAGCAACATGACAAAAAGATTTGCGTGGAATGTGCTCCAATGAATATTAACCACAGTTTAAGAATCATTATACATATTTTCATATTTACATTCAAGGCCATAGCCAGGATTTTTTGAGGTATGTGCAGCTTCCAGAAAATAGCCCCTGTACCTCAGGTAGAGCTATGGCAGGCTACATAATTATCCAATTGTATTTGCAGCATTCCTTGCTGTGATTAATCAGCTTAAATGTGAGAATATAATTTAAACTGCAGAAGTTAAGCAAATAAGCTGCTATACCTGCCCAATATGAAATATTTTCACATATTTAAAGTTATAATGAGTCAGTGCTCATTTGAAGTAAATAAACTATTTTGGCAAACTGCATGTCATGCCAAATAGGTATATGCCATGCTGTCCTCCTGTCTGTATTTATATTTCCATATTGAAATGATCTATATGTTATTGATGGACACTGTGAAATGTCATTGTGGAAGCCTGTACTGTTATCCTTCATAAATAATCATTGCAGTAGAGATATTGCTAGTTACTCCTTATAAAGAAATTTATATTTCCATATTTATATGGAACTTTCAAACTAATATACTATATCAGCTGCTGAAGAAAACTAATCGATGTTTGTATAGTTGTGCTCTGCATCTTAAGATATTGTGAGTATTCTTTATTTTGTTAATTATGCAAATAAACTTTATTTTTCATATTTCTGTAAACATCTCAAAAAAGTGTGGGGAGTTAAGATTGTAAAAGAATTATCTGATGTCATATATCAATGAGTTGCTGATGCAATGTGTCTAGACTGCTAAGTTTCCAACATATAAACATTTTGGTGAAAATGTAGGGAAATATATGTCTATATTTTTTACATTGTAATATATTCATGGTTCACTTTTTTTATTAAATGTACAGCAAAAGGAGATGATCAAGAAGCTCAGGCAAATCACCCAATAATATGGGAGACTAGTAACGTCCCCCAATAAGTAGACTTTCACCACATATCACCAGTGAGAATTTGCTGTCACCCATCAATTCATCCAGACTAGAGATGCACTCTGCTTGATAGATAAGGGCAGCCCATTCCAGAAAAGAGGATTGCATTGGGTAAGGTATCTGTCACACCATTTGGTATTGTTGATGCAGTAGTAGAGGTTTGGGGTTCCAGAATGACTGTTTGCTTTACCATTGGTTCCATTTAGGTGAAGGAGTTCAAATCATGCTAGGTTGTTCATAACATGTTAGGCTACACAGAGAAGAGTTTGTATTACACTGAGTAAACGGATAGGGCTTTTAGTCTATCAGAGTAATTAAGGATGCTGAAATATGAGATCTTTTTAGTGGGGAAATACTGAGGTGTCTCAAGGTGATTTAGGTGATTAGCATGACACATGCCAAAGGGTTCATGATATTCAACGAAGGGCCTAATAAGGAATGAATGAAGTAGAAACTTTCTGGACATTGATGAGATACTATGAAGGACAATCTGTGGAAGGTAAAAGGATTTTCTAACTATCGCCAAGATATGGTGGTCAAAGGAGAATCTGTTAATATACCTAAATCCCTGATGACTGTCTTAAACCTAAAAGGAATAATATCTATATGGTAAGCAGTAGTGATGCTAGATTTATCAAAGTAAATTACACTGCATTTATTGGTGTGAAATGTAAGCCCATGATTAATACACTAAGCATTTCTTTGGTCCAGTTCTTGATGGAGAGTTTTTGTATCAGAATGTGATTTAATAATCATCCTCCAGTTTGCATTCATCAGCAAACTTGATTAGCTGTAGTCCCTTGATATTAGCTTTGATTTCACAGAAATATATTCCAAAAAGGAATGGGCCCATCACAGACTCTTGTGGGAATCCTCTGTTGACATTTTTCTCTCTAGAACAAATATTTCAGATTATAATGTTATGGGTTTTTCAGACAGTCAATTACAAATCCAGCTATGTATGGGTTAATGTTGAGCTGAGACAGCCTGTCAATAATCCCAGCATATGAGACAATATGATGACATAATTTAAGAATTGATGGAATATTAGCACAGATACCAGAAACTGACCTGAGGGCTTTTGAGAACCATTTAAAGAAGGTTACAGTCCCAAAAATGAATGTGCATACAGAATGGATCACCTATCTCCAGGACAAGTCCAGGAACTCTTACTGCCCCTTCTTCATATATAACATTGGAATATCTCAAACATGATTGTCACAGATATAAGGAAATCCCATGACATAAACACAAAACCAAAATGGTAGTAGACTTCAATAATCTTTAGACAGACAACAGGAGATGGGCTTTGTGTGCAGCAACTCAGCAGTATGGGGTATCTTTATTTATTTATTACATTAATTAATGAGGTAATGTCCAACTGGGCCAGGAGCCCATTTTCACTGGAGAGAAGCTCCAACAAGAATCTAACAGAAAAAAAAACACAAAACATAACCTAAATACTCAAGATTTATTTATTTATTATTTTATTTATTTTATTATTTATTTATTTTATTATGGTTATTCATCTGGCAAAACTAAAATACTGAAATTATCAGACAAGCAAGAGTTAAACTACTTCACTTAACAGTTAAATTAACCTAAGTCAATACAAGTAACTTTGGACTCGGAGGAATAAGGAGATAGAGAATTTAAGCTAATAGGATTAAGAAACAGCTTCTAATGCACAATCAAGTGAGTCATATTGCAAAGCATAATAACGTCCACCTCATAAAAAAATCCAGTTTGGCTGTACCACATCATGTAGTGACCCACAGAGGCCTGATCATGAAGTTAGAGAAAATTACTACCAACAGTCTTCAACAGCCCCCCATAATGACAAGGAGGAGTACAGACATAGCATTGTAATAGAAAGTAGTTTGCCCAATAGATGTCAAGCCAACATAATATAACCTGATGGCAACTATTCTCAAGAGACTTTGTTGAAGCAGAACTGAGTAAACAAGAGTATCCTGCTATCTTCAGGAGGGTCCAAATCTCACAATGAGCCTCAAGTGCACAGTGCTGATGGATCAACAGTAAAACATGAACAACTAGAGAAGGACTCAGCATTAATAGTGATCTTATATTTTTTCCTACTTTCAAATGTTTATGCCACATTCTGTTCTAGATTAATTGACACAGAGCAGGGCCCCTCACTAATATGGGAGTGAGCTGAACACCTACCTAATGTAATGTCCTCTCTGGTATGGTCAGACCTCAAAATAGACTCCTTTGAAGTAAAAGTAAAACCTGTGACCCCAGCTAACTCTGGAATGTTCAGGATGTACTATAAGGCTAACTTCCTACTATTAAGTGATAACCAGGTAAAATTTCACCCCCAAACCCTGAGAACACTGCTGCCTTCACAGAACTGTTCACAGAAACCCTATACAAGCATGTTACTAGTTTCATAGAGGCAGCTGTAACAATAAGGAATAAATACAGAACTAACTGAAAAAAACAAGCCACCCTGGTGGAATCACAACATCAGCAAGCTGTAAAACAGACGGAAGAAAATCATGACACAAATTAGAAGGTGCAGCACCCAGATCAATAAAAGTACTCTCATCAAACTAAACAAACAACTCAAAGCTTAAACTAAAATTTACCAAAGCCAAATTTGAAGTAAGTTTGCCCTCTCAGCTCACAGGCAACCACAAGGTATTCTTAAGCTACATCTAGAACCTCAAAGGCAAAACAATTGTGTGCAGAGCTCACTGTTAATAAAACCACCTATACTGAGCCAGATAAATTGAAACAAAGTTAAGAAAAGCTCCTAATTGGAAAACTCCAGGCCCAGATACAGTATTTAACTTCCGGCTAAAAGTATTAACATCTTTACATGAAGATTTAGCCATGAGTAAGAACTCTTTATATGCACACCCCCAACAGACACCAACCTGGTTAACAACAGGAAGAACAATACTCCTACTTAAGAGTGAACCTGCAAGCTATCCTAAAAGCTAAAGACCAATAAATGTGCTTTTGATGACCTATAAACTGTATACTAGAATTTATGCCGACAGAGTTTATAGTCATTTAGAAGAAAACTCAATCATGGCAATAGAATAAAAGGGTAACAAAAGAAAATAATTTGTTGTTAAATAAAGTTACAATGGAGAACTGTAAAAAGGGTAAGAATCTAAGTATGGCATGGATAGACTACAAAAAAGCATTTCACAGTATCCCACATTCATGGATAAAAGATTGCTTAAAAAATATATAAGATACACCCTACACTGATCAATTACATTGCAGTCACCATGAAACAGTAGCAAACCACTTTGCAGTTAAGCCATGATAAAGGACAAATTATCATTCCAGGGATAAAAATTCAAAGAGGAGTAATCCAGGGTGACTGTCACAACTCAACTACTCTTTTGTCTTACCCTTAACCATTAAGCTGTCTACTTAACAGATTATCTCATGTGTACAATGTGGCTCCCAGAAAACAACAAAATGTAAAGAGGAACTGAAAATAGAACTACATGTGCTCAAAACCTTTTCAAATGATATAAGAATGTAATTTGGTCTTGATAAATGTGCAAAAGCAACCTTTAAAGCAGGAAAGCTGCAGCACCAAGAAAATAACAGCTTGGTACAGGAATGTGACATAAAAGAACCTGAGCAAGAGGGAGTGTATAAATATTTGGGAATTGATAATGGATCAACAATAAAACATGAACAAATGTGAATAAAACTTTGTAAGGAATATTTTAGAAGACTAACATTAATACTGAAAACAGTGCTGACATCTAGGAACAAAGTCCAGGCTATAAACCAATTTGCTCTTCCTGTCCTAACTTACAGTTTTGGAGCGAGTGTCTGGCCCCAAAAGGTGTTGGATCGGTTGGACAGAAAAACAAGAAGGATGCTTCAAGCTTATCAAATGATTTATAAAGATCAATGCCTAACAAGACTATATATTCCCCATTCTGAATGAGGTATGGACCTCCCCAAAACTGATCACATGTATAGACCTGCATTCATAGGACTACATACATATCTGCTGACCTCACAAGACCCAAATATAGTGAAAGTTTTAAAACATGTGGAGATTAAGTCTAAGATAACTTCCCTGTTTAGTTTAGCAGAAGCATATCAGTGTCAAGTGGGAATGAAAATCAAACCAGAAGTAGATAAAAACTGGCAGCAACTGAATGTGCCAAAAAAAAAACAAACAAAAAAGACTATAAGGTGAAGGATCAGATGAGAAGGTGAGTAATGTGGAAAATGCATAAATATAGTTGCAAGTATAGAAAACTCTTGGTCATTTTCATCAGGCTCAAACACAGGAATGGTTAAAGAGAGGTGAATTTAAACCAAAAGACATAAGGTTAATATTGGCAGCCCAACATAATGGGCCACATACATGTTTGTTTACAAAGTCCATTGAACATGTGGGAGAAGCAGACAGATCTATGTTTTTAAAACAGAACTGGAAATATTTGTACATCTATTTGCAGATGGTACTATACTAATGGCAGAAGGACTGTACACTGAAAGGCATAATAATGTGGCAAGACTATTGCAATGGGGATTGTGCAAACATTATGATATTGAAGTAGATGAAAAACATTGGAAATATGAGCCACAAAGCATTATAGAAAATTATGAAATGTATATCACATAGGATCACCCATTACCAACAGTTAAAAATTAGATGCGAGCAAACCAGATATAGTAGTCCATGAAAATAAGACAAAAGTAGCATTGATCACTGAAATTGCTACATCCAGTGACTACAGTGTCTTACGTACACAAAGTCATAAAATACCAGGATTTGCAGGCAGAAATGAGGGCTATGTGGAAAAAGGATACCCACACAGTTACAATAGTAGTTGGATCAATGGGTCTTATAAAAAGAATTTACAATTGTACTTAGATTTGTTACCAATATATGAAACTCCATATGAATTGCAGAAGGAGTCAGTACTGGGTAAATTGCTGGTGCTGTGAAGACCACTTCTGTCTAACATCAAAGATTGAAACAATACTAATTTCATGAACTTTAATCATACTTTGACTTAGGAATGGGGTCTATTCCCATCATGGTATTAGAAACCCAAAAGACTTGGAGAAATTGAAAAAGAGCAGAGAGAAGATATGACAAACACTCCGGCAGATAAATTCAACTCTAACTTTACTCCCCTCTCTCCCCCTCAGACTCCCCTCAGGAAATACCATCAAATGTAACTCCCCTTGCTATCACTAGGGAACAGGTCCTCAATGTTCCCTCTGAGGTTAACAATACTGCATCAATGTGTCCAGACATTATCCCAGGCTGCCTTCTAAATGGCATGAAGCATGACATATCAGGACCTCTGGAATCCCTATTTAACCATAGTCTCCAAAGAGGCTTTGTGCCTCCCAAATGGAGAACAACAACCATCATCCCTCTGCACAAAGGCAGGCCATCTACAGACCATGGAAGTCTCATATACAAACCCATGGAATGAATTATCATAGAAATGTTTAATAATGAAATGGGAAACCTCCAGACACTTGACCCAACCAAGTTTGGTTTTGTCAAGGACAGGGTCATGCCCACTCAACCTGGTGGATTTCTCTGAGAAGGTCAACAAAGCAATGGATGAGGACAAAAACTTTCACACTACTTACCTTGACCTGGCCAAGGCACTTGACACAATACCTCACTCAAGCATTGTTGACAAACTCATGAGGTTAGGTATAAACTGTTATGTTGCAAGATGGATAGCCAGCTGGCTCACAGACAGGACCAATGAAGTTAGAACTGGAGTGTACACCTCTATAAAGAGGCCAGTCACAAGTGGAGTCCTTCAGGTATCAGTCCTAGGATTTCACCTTTTAGTAACTACTTTGCTGAAGTCAAAATCAAAGTCAAGAACCTCTGGCTGCCCTAATTTGCTGATGACTGCAAATTAAGCACAGTCATAGAATATTCCATCAACATTAATGTTTTCCATGGAGGGCTGACACAAACAAATAATGTGTCAAAACTATGGACCAAAATCCCCAGTAAGGAAACCTCTGTAAAAAACTTCTCCAAAGCCAACTTCATGCTACTCAAGTCAGAAGTAACAAACCTCATGACACCCATGCAGATGGGAACTGGACGTTCGACTGCTGAATCCTACACTAAGGCACTGTACGAGCACATCCACTCGTGCATGTATCGTGCCATCCCAAATAGAACCAAGACGCTCTCCTCCAAAAAAAGGAAGCCAATCTGGTGGTCCCCTGCTATAAACAAACTTTACAACAAAAGGAAGAAACTGTTGCAGAAAAGAGGAAAAACCCAGGATGCAAAAATCTCCCTTACTAGCCTCAGTAAGAAGCTGAGATCCCTCATAAAATCCTCCAAAGCTAGTTACAAAAATAAAATTGCCAAAGATTTCAAAGACAACCACAAGGCATTCTATAGCTATGTCAAGAATCTAAATGGCAATGCTCAGATCTGCTCTGTGCTACAACAGAATGGCATTAAATATACTGATCTCAAGGATATTGCCAAAATCCTGGCAGATCGATTCAGTGCCAACTTCACCCACCTCTCACCCCCTAAAGGGCTCATCTCAATACCAAAAGATTGCCAAATTCTAGTAATAATGGCCACACAGGTAAAAACTGCACTATCCAAAGATAAGAATACAGCATCCATGGGACCAGATGACATCCCGGGCTGTGTACTACATGAACTACAAAATGAACTGGCACCTCACTTAAGTGTCATGTTTAATCATAGCCTCACCTCAGGCTTCATGCCCACTGAGTGGCATACAGCTACAGTTATCCCACTCCACAAGGCGGGATCCACCTTGGATCCCGGGAACTACTGCCCCATCAGTCTGATGAGCCTGATCTGCAAGGCCATGGAATGTATTATCATGGAACTTATAAACAAAGACATTGGCAACCTTCAAACACTGGAACCCACCCAGTTTGGGTTCGTGAAGGGCCAATCTTGTCTCCTGAACCTGATTGACTTCTTCGAATCAGTCCCCAGAACTGTGGACGAGGGTAAGGTGGTCCACACAGCCTATCTGGACCTTGCCAAGACCTTTCACACCATCCCCCACTCTGGAATCATAGATAAACATACTAAGCTGGGCATTAATTCCTACATCACTCGATGGGTTGCCAACTGGCTTACTGACAGAACCCACACTGTAAAAGTAGCTGACTCCAAATCCAGCCCCAGACAAATGATAAGTGGAGTACCTCAGGGTTCTGTCCTGGGACCGTTCTTGTTTGGCATCTACTTCTCTGAAGTACAGGCCAACACTAAGGGACTCTGGCTAACAAAGTTTGCAGATGACTGCAAACTGGGGGCCATTTTTGAATCCCCAAATGATGTGGATATTCTACAAAAGGGCCTTTCAGTTATGGATGCTTGGTGCCAGAGCCATGGGCTCAAGCTCAATGCCAAGAAATGTATAGTTATCCCCTGTGGGAAAAAGCATGTACCCGTGAATTACCACATAAGTGGCAGTACACTAAACACCGAAAGTGTGATAACAGACTTAGGTCCACAGGTGGACAGTGGTCTCACCTTCGATGACCACATCACCACAACAGTCAGAAAATCCTTCTATGTGGCACACCTCATCACTAAGGGCTTTTCATCCAGAAAAAAGGAGGTCATTGTCCCACTGTACTCATCCCTCATTAGACCTATTATAGAATACAACGCCCTGTTTGGTATGTACCTCTCAAGACATCTGCAACAACTGGAAAGGCCACAAAAATACCTCACTAAAAGAATCACAGGCCTAAAGAAGATGCCCTATGCTGACCATCTAAAACAATTCCAGCTATACTCTGTCACATATCATCTATTCAGAGGCAATCTCTGCTTAACATACAAGGCCATATCAAACCCAGAGCTGTTGGACATGCTACACTTAAAGAAATCCCAATCTCTCAGAGCCATACGCTCCAGGGATCTAAACCTTGTCATCACAATGAACAAAACATGGTGGAGGGATAGGTTCCTGAACCAGAGACTCCCCAGACTCTGGAATAGATTGCCCATACATGTCAAGCAGAGTGCCTCTTTGGCCCTCTTCAAAAGGAACATTGACGGTTGGATGGGAGATAGGAAATTCACCCCAGGGATTACGTCAGTCGCCCTGCTAGACAGAAGTGCAGGGAAGTAAATATTGTGGGAAGAAATAGCCAGGGAATTGTTATGGCTAGGCTTGTATAGGCCCTAGGGCCGATAGCCAAGTACCAACCTATGAACCTATAAATGCCAAGAAATCCATAATAGTATCCTTCAGGAAGTCATCCACCACTGACAACTATCATATTGCCAATACATCCCTAAGAGTCAACCCAGTAGTCATTGATTCGGGGACACACACAGACAATAATCTAGCTTTTAACCATCATGTGTCTACAGTTCTTAGGAAATCCTTCCATGTTGTGCAACTTACAAACAAAGGTATGGCATCTAAGTCCAAGGATGTTATGGATCAACTGTACTCAGCGTTCATCAGACTTATCTTTGAGTACAATGCTCCCTTTGGTATGTACCTAACCAGGTACATCCAACAACTGCAACATCCACAGAGGCACCTCACTAAAAGAATACAAGATGTAAGTAACATATCCTATGCAAAATGTCTCAAAGTCCTATCCCCATACTCTGTTTCCTCCAGGCTGTTGAGTGGTCATCTATGCCTGGCATACAAGATATTGTCAAACCCCACAATGATGGGTCTTGTGCATTATCGCAAAACAAATAGCACCAGAATTACTCATTTTAAAAACTTAAATCTTGCATGTGATATAAATAGGACCTGTTGGAGAGACACATATATATCCTAGAGACTACTCACTTCTCTGGAACAGGCTCCTCATCCATGTGAAGCATAGTTCCTCCCTAAAGAAATTTAAGTATAATATGGACAATTGGATGGAAAGTAGGAAATTTATCCCTAGTTTGGCAACTATGTCTCTAATGGACATACAGGCAACCTGTAAATGATTCATCTCCTAGGCCCCTGCTTGTAAATGTTTTCTCCCAAGCCTCTGCTTACACTTATCAAAGGTACTAGAATTTATCAGAGATTTGGAATGCATAGCTAAGCTTAAAAATGCCCCAGTGGTCTTTAGCCTAGTACACACCCATGAACCTATGTAAATGCTAGACTCATTCCTAGGGTAGTGTAAATTTTTTTTACATGTAAATGGCAGACTTGAAATCATTACTGACCACTAACAATTTCTTTTTCCCTACAGAATTTTTTTCTCATTTTAAGTGTGATGTGTAATTTGGAAATACACGAAGAGGGGGATAATGGATAATGTAGTCTTTTCTTAAAGGCGTTTCGACACAGCAGTTTCCATACCAACATGGCAGTAGTTGGCTAAATAGGACCCACATGGCCAGCTTTGTTGGCTGTTGCTTGTATCTGGAATATATTATTAATTTGTTGCTTTCTGCAGTGTATTTCTAAATTGAACCATTCATATTTTACACTGAAGTTGGAGCTGAAGTTGTGAGTTACCATGTATGTTGATAAATACTTGGTCTCTGGTGTTTTCCCAGCTCACTGTGCTACAACACATTTTTTTCATACTACCATCTCTAATTAAACAGTTCAGGAGTTCACACTAAATGTAGTCCTTAATTTTCTGTTTTAAGTGTTAATCTTTGTAGTCCTACAATCGTTAAATTATGGGATGATGACTTTCTGAACCTTGTTATGTTCTCCCTTTTACAGTTTTGCTTCAGAAACTGTAGTTAACCTGTTTTGCTAATTTCAAAACATTTGCTCTCACTTGTGCAGCATGTGAGGCCATGCCTTGATTTATCAACATCAGTTGCAAGGACTGCCTTATATTTCAGTTAGCTGGTTGGGACAAGTCTATCAGTATTTGACTAATTACTGGACTTTCATTGAACATGACAATTTTGCTGTGGGGTATGCTGCCACCTTCTATGGACTCCTCAAAGGCTACATGAGCATCAACGCACAATAGCAGGTTGCCTTGAAAATGAAACTGTAGTAAAAGGGGCATTTTATTCATGTGTCAGGTTGGACTTGGCTACTTGAAGCATTCCAGTATTGTGAAAAGTATAGATGTCATGTGACTGCTGGCTGTCTTGATTCAGCCATTATTTGATGTAGTTTCCTTAACTTAGCTCCATAATTTCCCTAAAGTTCCTTTTTAGACTGCTTTGGAATTCCAAACATCCACTGGGATATTTATATATTTTGGATAGTTTGGGTTTGATCTTCCTCTTTAAATATATATCTAGTGTATATCTATATCTAATATATATATATATATATATATATATATATATATATATATATATATATATATATATATATTCTTAGGAAATCAGTACTGAAATAAAATTAAAGTCAAAGTGTTACATGTTTGACAAGAACTTTTAATTTGTCTTCTTAACGGTGTATATGGCTAAACATCTCATGGTCCTCATGACCACTTGTTACTATTATTCTGATGTTTCTATGATTCAAATATGAAATATAACATCAGAATATGAAGAGCTCTATGTGTTCATATGAGATTGGACAGCAAATTCTCAATAAAGTTTCATAGGTTTATGAGTATATACTAGATTAATGATCACCATGGCCTTTATAAACCTAGCCATGAAATCCAATACAGTTGCATCCCCTTGTACCACATGCATCTAAATTTGAGGGGTATGTTAGTTAGGAAGAGAATATTAGTTAATGGGTTGCTAGAAAGTTATGTAGAAGGCTATGTTATGTTTACTGTTGGCCTCAATCTATAGATGACATCGGGGCCAGCCCAGGACTAAACTTATGATTTCCCATCAGTGCTAGAGAATGTTTACTGTTAACCTCTGAATATAAGAGACATGGGGGGCACCCCCCAGGCTGAAGTTATAATTTCTCATCAAATTGTCAAAGTTACATTTGAATAAGGTTAAGGATGGACTCTGCTTCATGTGGATGGGGAGCCCTTTCCAGATCATAGGGATTCTTTGAGACACATATCTGTCTCACCAACAATGTGTAAACGCTCTTTCAAGGTGGGATCCAAGGATGATTTATATGCTTAGCATAGATCACCTCTCAACAACCTGTAGGAATCGGAGTATAGAGACAGGACTCTAAGGTAATCTGTACAGGACAATGTGTAAATACCCTGAATTCTCTTGGCGAAGAGCCTCTATGGGCATTCCAACTGTTGCATATGCCTAGGCAGGTACATGCCAAAGGGGGCATTGTATTCAATGATGGGTCTGAAAAGGGCCACTTAGAGTCATACTATAACTTCCTTGACCCTACATGCCATACCATTTACTTATAAGTTGGGCAATGTTGAATGATTTTCTTGCTGTCTTGGCTACATGTTGATCAAAGGCCAGATTACTGTCTACATATGTTCCCAGATCTCTAACTACTGGATCAGCTCTTAGGGGTGCCTTATCAATGGAGTAATTTGCCTGGGTTGACGTTTTCCAAAAAGGCAATGTGATGCATTTCTTTGCATTGAGGTTTAGTCCATGGCTTTTGCACCAGTTATTATTTTGCTTTAGACCTTCTTGCAGAATGATGGTATTATGGGAGAATTTATGATAGCTTCCCATTTACAGTCATCTATAAACTTGGTGAGCCAGAGGTCCCTGACATTAGCCTTGACCTTGGAGAAGTAAATGCCAAACAGGAGTAGGCCTTGCATGTAGCCCTGTGGTGCTCTGCTGATGACCTGTCTCTTGTTGGAGGTGATCTCACCAATCCTGCCTTCCTGGGTCCTGTCTGTGAGCCAGCTGGCAATCCATCGAGTCATGTATGGGTTTATATTTAGTTTGGTGAGTTTGTCTACAATACCCAAGTAGAGTACTGTGTTGAATGGTAGGAAGTATGCACCATTTTCCCTTCATGCATTGCCTTTATTACCTTCTCAAAAAGTCTACCAGGTTGAGTAGACATGACTTACCCATGGTAAAACCAAACTGGGACAGGTCCAGTATCTGTATGTTGTCAATGATTTTGTTGATCATTTCCATGATAATTCATTTCATGGCTTTGCATATCAGATAGGTTAGACTAATAGGTCTGTAGTTTCTGGAGTTGGCTGATGATCCACCATTGTAATGGGGGATATTCTTTGCCGTTATATATTCTGTTGGTATGTAGCCTGTTTTGAGGCTGTAGTTGCAAAGTAACTGAAGTTGTCCTGATAGTTCATGTTTCAGGCCATTTAGGAAACAGTCCAGGATATTGTTGGGTGCCACTGAGGTTGTGTTTTTGGCCTTAGCAAGTGCCACCATAACCTACTCCTTTACAATAGTTGGGGGGGAGTATGCTAGTAGTGATTTCCTGGGGGGTGGCGGTAGGGAATGGGTAGCTGAATTTTAGGCTGAATTTGTCACCCAGCAGGTTTGCTATGTCACTCTGTTCAGTGAAGGTTATGCCATTTACTACCAGTTCAGCACACTTATTTGTGTTACCTTTGATGTTTCAGACATAGTGGTAGATGGCCTTCTGGTTGTCTTTAGCCTAAGAAGCTATCTTGACCTCATAATTGGCCTTGTTGGATTTAATTAGTCCTCTAGTTTCCTGTTTATTTTAATTAGTGAGATGTTGTCATTATGAGAGTAGCTGTTTCTAATTTTGGCCATGACTTTTTTCCTTTTGTTATATACCTTGTTAAGATTAGGAATCCACCAGTGTGGTTTGTTTTTTCGGTTCGTTACAGGCTTACTTCTGGTAGGTATAGCAGTCTCTCTGCAGCAGTTTACATGTTTCTACAGTGTTTCTGTGAACAACTCTACATAGACTGTTGTGAGCCCAAGGTTAGACAGGACACTGAATTTTGACAAACTGTCATTACATCCGAATGACACCTCCAGGTGCATCTGCAGTTACCTCCTGCTGCTCCGCTAGGTGTCAAATGTTACTTGTTCATACTTGCATTAATAATTCCAAAATCATGCTACATACAAGGTTTCAAAATATTTTATCTTGAAGCATACATGATGGCAAACACAACTGAATTGATATCTGACCTCTCTCAATGAGTATTTGTTAGAATTGTAAGATGATAACTTCATTTTTAAAGGCTCAGGCCATACCCACTAGGAGTTAAAGTTACACACTCAAAAGTATTGTACTGGAGGGAAAGCGTTAACAGGTTGTCATTTGCTTTAGAGTTCTTCCTAACTGTAACAGGTTTTGATGTGTTTTTCAAGCTGATTTTTATTTAGAAGGAGGCAGCTTTGTGATCTAACCTCACTAGTGAGGACTTGACACAGGGGGCTGTAGCACTCTTCTATATTTGTGAGAACAAGATAGAGTACATTTGAACCTCTGGCTGTTGTGCATATTAACAAATCAAGGGCATTTGTATTAATAAAGTCCAGAAAACATTGTGCCTGCAAGCTGGAGTCAGTGCATGTTTCCCAGAATACAGAGGGGTAATTAAAGTGTTTGGCTGGATGGAGAGTGCCTCCAGTCGATATTGATAAGAATTGTGATATTCCTGTGACATAGGTGGTGACCTGTAATTTGCTAAGATATGGTGAGGCACTCTATCTAAAGGTGAATTGCATGAGAATGAACTCTGGTGTATCACCCTGTTTAACCAGCCTTGAGGTATATTTGTTGCCAATGTAGACCAAGACACTTCCACCTTTATTCCCTGTCTGTATAGGCTGGTGGTCTAAATGTGTAAAAGGCACTATAGTCATGTACTGCACAGTACTTTCTGCAGCTTTGAATCATGTAATGGCACAGATGTCTATATTTTCCAGAGTGAGGAGAAATTGTAGGGTGTAACGTTTCTTGTTAAATCTCCTAGCACTGAGCAGTAACACCTTTACATTCCTTTAGGTTTTATTTTTTAAGACAGTAGGTTTGTCACCTTTGCATTGCCTAAAAAAGACTCAGGAGTGAATAACGTTTTAGATGAAATCTGGAAACCAAGGGGGAACATGTGCAGTCCATCTTTGGCAAAGCAACGTGGTCTGCTGACCATGTCCTCCCATGCTGACAGATATTGAATCTCCTTGTACTGACATCAGATATAAGCCAGTTGTTTGACATTTTTGCTTATACTATGGCATCATCCTTAGTGAAGGTAAAATGCTACACACTATAGGCACATACCATACCCCTCAACCTCTTAGCTCAATAAATCTGGACAAAGCCTTACATTATGGGGGGGGGGGGGCAAAGGCCCAAAAATAGAAACATATTTTAAACAGTGCTCTTACAAACTAAGGAAGTAGCTAGAATAACATGGTTTGTGTGAACATGCATTTTTCTAAAGGATATGAAGTCTGAAACTCAAGTGTATGTCATTATTTAGTAATTTCATTCCTCAGGTCATCTAAGTGATTTGCCAGGAAAAACATAAATTTTATGAGGAACAGACTGAAATGTTGATGCAAAAATCTGTATAGTTGAGAGGTATGGCACATATCTGTCTGAGACACACACATTCATAGAGGTCCATGATATCTCTCTTCATATAGTCCAGATAGGTACGTCTTCAGGTCATTTAGACCAACGTGATCTATGATAGAATCATAGCTGTACCTGTGCTGCAAATACTTGAGTGTGTGTATAACTTGGTAGATCCTGGCTGCAGATAAGCAAATGATGGTAATCTTCTGCTTGTCCAGTCTAGTGAGTACAGCATTTGTGTGTCGAAAATGGAGTTCCCTATGAGAAAGGTCATGCATAAATTGTTTAATTGCTTTATGGGTTTTGTTTTCCAGGGACCATTGGGTTTAGTCTTATGTGTGGTATTTGATGCTGCTTTTGGTGTGTGCTTTACAGATTGCTGAGGGCAGACATGGATTTGGGAAGATTACTTTTTAGTGCCTCAGCATAAAATGATCTATGTTTGTGGTGGACACTATGTGTGGTGGATGTAGTCTTTGAGTTCTCCTTGCAACATTGTTTGTAGGGAAGATTTTTCCCTGCAAAAAAGCTGTGTATGTACATGTCTTACATAATATGTTAGCTACTTTAAGGATTAAAAGATTGTCTTTGTATATGAGATAATTGCTACATTATATTATGATGCCCAGATCTACCAAGCTGGCTATGTAAACATTTGAAACTTGCATATCCATATTGTCCGGACCTGTATTAGGGTGAGTTGTTAGGGTCTAAGTTCTATATTTTACAAAGGTCTCCTAGAGTGGTCTCTAGGGTCAGGGATAAGAATAGAATAGTATTAGGATATGGGATTAGTGTTATCTGACACCCAAGCTAGCTGCTCTGATGTTAACTCTGTGCAATGTTTCAATAAATTACAAGTTATAGTCCAATTACTAGTTTTAAAGGTAAATGTAACTGTACAGATGCTTGTGTCTGTACAGGTCACTGCCAACCACTGCTGCATGGTGAGCATCTCTGCACAAATCAGTATAATTTATAGAAGCAGAAGTGAAAGTGACATCTAACTCCTCAGCCCTCTGGCCAATACAATAACTACTCTTGAACCCATCCAGAGTACTTCCCAGCTCATATAGTCCAGGCAAGCACCTTCTGCCAAATGATGGAAGACCTTAATCCTCTTAATGTAAAAGAACAGCAAAAAGGGTCATTCAGGTGCAATGCAACAACAAAGCACTTATTCCCTAACTAAATCACCCCTCTACAAGGTGATTACAAGATTAAACAGTTCAAGTACCAAACAGTAAAGGAGAGAATATGATTTGTAGAAAAAACAAACTTTAAATGCTAAGTAGTGATCACATTAACAGTGAAAGACAATGAAATAATACATTATGAGAACATATCTTTGCCAGGATGGCACTGGATTCATTGGGGACACTTTGATGAGCATCGTGGAAATGAGCACAAAGTTAGACAAACATGTCTAATTTATGGAATCAGAAATGAAAGTGATATCTAACTACTGAGCCCTTTAGCCAATGAAACAATTACACTTTGAACAGCTCTAAAAACAGCAAAAAATGACCCTCAAGTGCAAAGCAACAACAAACAACTTATTCCCTAGCTATATCATCCTTCTGCAAGGTGATGACAAGAATTGTTGTCTTCTCTATGATTTCAGGAAAGACTTTGAAGACTATGAATACACATTACATTTTCCATTCAATATGATTGGTACATCGCTTTATATCTTTGGCTAAAATGGGCAGAATTTTCTTTAAATGAAAAATTCTACTTTCTCTGAGGAATATATTTATGGATTTATTAATTTATTAATTGTTTATTCATTGAATTTATCTGTGCAGAACGCTGTTCAGATCTGACTACATTCAGTCTCATCCCAGGGTTAGTATATAAGCACAGTCAGAATGAAAAAAAAATAAAGGGTACATGTATAATTAAGTTAAATGACAAAGAAAAGATTGATACTACAATATACAATATTTACAAGGGTCTATATTAGAACATCGAAGTTTCAAAACTTTGAATGTTCTAATATCGACCCCTATTCAGCAAAAGCTGAAAACATCGAACATACAGAACAGCAAATTTTTTCCTAGGGAAAAAATTTGTTGTTCCAAAACACATACACACAACACAACCACACCAAACAAACAGCAATCCACACACATACACCTAAAATCTTACATCTAACCCTATACTAAACTATACATACACCATTAACGATCCATTTACCTTAACCCAAACCCTAACCCTAAGGTCCGTCACTATCACAAAATCACCTCACCAGCACCCTGACCCTAGCTCACCAACCCCACCCTAACCCTCACGTCCACACAATCGCACACTTACCTGACCAGCACCCTAACCCTAACTCACCTAACCTGCCCTAACCCTCACATCCACATAATTGCACACATACCTAACCCGCGCCCTAATCCTAACTCTCCTAACCCGCCTTAACACTCACGTCCACACAATCCCACACATACCTAACCCGCACCCTAACCCTAACTAACCTAACCCACACTCGATCGCACACTTACCTGAATGCAACCCGTAACTTTCCACCACAGTGCTGAAAATACTGAAGCAACAGAAACGGACAACCGAATTCCCTAGGAAAAAATTTGGTTTTCTGTTGCTTCGATATTTTCAGCTTTCGCTAAATAGGGGTCAATATTAGAACATTAGAAGTTTTGAAACTTCGATGTTCTAATATAAACCCTATTTACAACAGATACAAGGAGTTGATAAACATGATGGTGAATGAAGTGGGAATAGAAGCACATTTCATAGAATTAATTGTTCATTAAGACTATGGTTCCCTGCTGGCTCCATTGAATATTTTTCACCTTATGTCCATGCTTGCATTACCTTAAAAATTCATCAAGGGAGTTAACTTTTTCCTTTACAGTTTAAAAGTGATTAAAAGAAAATCTCTTCCTCATGTTTAACTGTATACAAAATAACTTTTTATGTAATTAATTGGATTCATCTAATTTATTTGACATGCTTTTGACAGAAACAATCTCATTCTACTAAATAAAACATATCAGCTATACAACAAAGATATATGTAAATGGGTGATACAGTATGGAACCAAGCACCTGCAATGTTCTGTCTGATATAAGTGTAAAATAAAAAAAGCCCAGCTCTGTAGCATGGAGAAACAAACCACGATTACAACACAGATGGCCCAAGTTCAATTAGCATCTCACACTATGGAAGAACCAGGGGAAGGATGGGTTTGAGGGACTTATCACCAGATTTATCACTCTGTTCTGGGGAGACATTGACTTCCAGATTGCCAACTCTTCTGTCCAAGAAGAGGTGTGCATGTCACGAATGACCAAGATTCGGGGTACCTGGGCTTAGTTATGGTGATAGTAGTCCTTATAGGTGTACGTGCAGGACCACATGTACATGAAGGACAGCATAATGTGCCCATGCAGTAATGATAGTGCTCAGATTAGCCACTGAGGGTAGTAGCTAGGTAGTAGCAAACACTGTTTCTGCAGACACTTCCAGAGTATGGAGTTAATGATGCCAGCAGTGGTACAAATCACCTTCTCGACTCTTTGGATAAGAGTCCATCCATTCCCCTCTTGACCTCACTGGGAAATTTTCAAGACAGGCGGGGGTAGACTGCACTGATAGGAGGAAGGTCCATTGTTATGAGGTACTGAGGGAAAATAATATGAAAAAATAAGAGTAATATGAATCAGCACATTAAACATATAATATATGAAAGTTAATTATTATGGGTGAATGCACTTTATACATGATATCAGTCTGTTTCAGGATTTCTGAGTGATTGTCTAAAATACCCCAGAAACATATAACATGTTTAGACTCAGAAAGCATATGTCATACTATGTACTGCATGGATCTTTTTAAACTTTTACAGGTATCTCTCATTCCCAGGTTTATAAGTACACTTAAAAAAGATCTGTGCATGTCATTATATTGTTAGATCAGTGTACAATAAGTTATCACTACTGTTAATTTGCTGTTATGATTCCATTTATCATTCTTCACTATGGGTGTGCTGTCCAGAAATAAAGAAAACATGACAAATATTTGTGGCCAGAGAATGCTGCATTTATCCTGTTACTACTTGCCAAAATGTTCTGCTCTGTGCTACATGAACTGCCAATGGTAGTGAAAAAATGAAATATGCATCCAAAGACAAGGGTACCTTGTTTATGCCTATGGGTATCCTGCTAGTAATTATATAATACCAGATGCAGGTAGGATTTAACTGTGGAAAAACTTAAGTGTCAGGAAGGAGAAAATCCACCTCATAACCCTGAGTTCTTTCACATACTAGATTTTTATGTTATTTCTTTGATATAATTATACATTTGTTCATATTATTTGTGCCATACAGAGTCTGCACATGTGCATATCTTAGATTCATATATATCATCCATTCACCATAAACTGTGGCTTGTAAATTAAAAAACAGAATTATTACTTCATATATGTGCTGGCTTTGCATTTGGTGACAATGTCAACTGCAGCACTGTGGTATGTTTGTTGCTATGAGATTTATCTAAAATATTAATAATGAAGTATGCTATAGAGTCTCTGTGTTTTTCTTGAAAGTCATATTCATATTCAGATATTGGGTTGAAGTCATGCAGGTTACCACAAGCATTTTTCTTTTTTTATTCATAGATAGCCGCACCATGGTGCTTTTGCATAAATACATGCAACACCACAGTAGTCTCTCTGTAGCCATGCTACATGGTAATGAGGTATATGCTAATTAACCATGTACTTTCCCTTGGAACTGCCTACGTTAAGGAATTTATGCAGCTGAGTGACTCAGGCTGTTCCTGGCTTCTTACAGTTGTGGACATGGCCAAAATGCCATGCTCATCCATCATGGCAGATGTAAGAGCTGAGGAGTTTAGAGGAAGGGTAGTGTAGTGTTTGGGTATGTGTAAATGTGTGTGTGTGTGTGTGTGTCTTCATCTGTGTATGTGAGGGGGCTGCATGAGTGAGTGGGTATGTATCTGCCTGGGAGATAGGGGAGTTGGATAGGTTTTATAGGTAGGTGTGTGTTTATATTTGTGTATATTTGTGTATGTATGCGTGTGTGTGTGTGTGTGTGTGTGTGTGTGTGTGTGTGTGTGTGTGTGTGTGTGTGTGTGTGTGTGTGTGTGTATGTGCATGTGTGTGTGTGCATGTGTGTGTGTGTGTGTGTGTGTGTGTGTGTGTGTGTGTGTGTGTGTGTGTGTGTGTGTGTGTATGCATGTTTGGGGGGTGGCTTTCATACTTCCACACATCCCAAGAAAATGAGCAAGGTCTGTCATATTGAGTTGTGGGAACTAGTAGCCACCAAGCATACCTCTTGAAACTTGTGCCTGAGTGTCACTTGGAAAGAACAGGGATCAGGATTAAGAGAACCATTAGCTACCTGGTATACCTCTAGAAACTCCTGCCTGAGCAGCATTTAAACAGAATGCAAATCAGGGATGTGGAGAACCACTAGCCCCCAAGGATAACATTTAAAATTAAAAAACTGAGAACAAGAAACACCAGCTACAACAGGGAGATTCAAACCTTACATCTTTGATACAGGATACTCTCACATTGACCCACTTTTTAACATATATTGAGAATCCTAGATATTATGCAATGCCTAATGATGCAGCCATTTCTGACTTATAAGAGAGAGGTATAGGGAACATTAAATATTCCTAATAACAGGAAAATTGTTCAAAAAGAACAAGGAGACATTATATCTAACAATAAAATATAAAAAGTAAATGGCAAGCTTTCACACAAGCTTCATCAGGTTAATCTAAAAACAAAGGAATATGATTGCACATATATCAATAAACTAATAAATCATATGATATTAATTAAAAATCAGTTGACATTACGCAAAGACTGTCTTAAAATGACAATGTCATCCTAAAGGACACATATTTAATAACAGTTTTATGCTGTAAGTATAATTTAATCTGGATGATTGCTCAGCCTTAAGGATAGAAATACATTTATATTCTAAACTTTCTGTTTTAGTAACAATGTCTGCACCTCTACTATTCTCATAATCTAAGAAGACAGAAATCTTGAAAGACTGATTTTCTCTTCTATCAAGGACATGCTAATATAAAATATTAGTTAGTATTTTTCTTCTTATGATAGAGAGATGCTAACATATTCTTTCTTTTAATTTTATTTATATCAGCAATCTGAAATCGTTGTAACTTACATTTATAGGTTAGCACTAGGCTAATTGTTCTTGTGAGCCATTTTAAGCCTAGCCAATTATCCTTTGTGAGACTCAAACCCTGCACCTTGTACTTGTAAGGTAAACCCCTGAACCATTAGGCCACCCTCAGATATATAACATTTGCAAATGCAATAGACTGACAATTTTCTCAGATGGCAATATATATATATATATATATATATATATATATATATATATATATATATATATATATAAAATCACATTTTTGTACTGCAGTTTGCAGAAACATATAAATAATAACCATGTTTCATATCTGAATAAATGATTCATCAACATCCTCAACCCCTTTTCACATTTTTACATGGGATTGAGGTGTCATGTTAACTGTTGCCATCTCTCTCAATTTAATGCCAGATACCTGCCTTCTTCCATGCTCTTGTCTAACTGATCTTCTCTTACACAATCCATCCACCTCTTTGATGGACACCCTCGTCTCTGCTTGCCTTCTTCCTTTCTATCCTAAATCTTCTTCACCAGTAAATAATTCTATAATTATGATATTAGTATTATTATTAGTATTATTATTATCATTATTACTATTATTACATTAATAAATTATGATTATAAATATATTGACAAAAGTAGCAATTAAAGCCTGGTCTAGTGCCTTTCTTATTAGATTAATTAGTGCCTTTCTTATTAGATTAATTACATGTATGTAAAGTAAAATTATTGTCTTTATAACATATTTTTTTCAAATTTTTCCCTTTTATATGTGAACCTTGGGACGTGTATAAAGATGTCCTTCAAGCCATCTAAGTTCTTAACAATATTGCACTTCTTCTTGATTACTTACTCCTTAGCTTTTCTTTGTCTATTATATTCTAATATAACTCTTAAAGGGTTATCTTTAGGATCACAATCACTCACTATGTGATTATTAACTTCAAAATAAAAAAAAAACAGTTTAGCCGCACTCATGCATTGCTGTATAGCCATTTCACTATCAAAAGTATATCTTCTTACTTCGAAATCAGAGACTATGTTATTAATGGGTCTATATTAGAACATCAAAGTTTCACAACCCTGCACACTTACCTGAACATGACCCGTAACGTTCCACCACAACACTGAAAATAGCGAAATGACAGAAAAACAATTTTTTTCCTAGGGAAAGAATTTGGTTGTCCGTTTCTGTCGCTTTGCTATTTTCAGCATTGTGGTGGAATGTTACGGGTCATGTTCAGGTAAGTGTGCGATTGGGTGCGGGTTAGGTGAGTTAGGGTTAGGGCGCTGGTCAGGTAAATGTGCGATTGTGTGGATGTGAGGGTTAGGGTGGGTTAGGTGAGTTAGTGTTAGGGCGTGGGTCAGGTAAGTGTGCGATTGTGTGGACGTGAGGGTTAGGGCTGGGTAGGTGAGTTAGGGTTAGGGCGCGGGTGAGGTGAGTGTGCGATAGTGACGGACCTTAGGGTTAGGGTTTGGGTTAAGGTAAATGGATAGTTAGTGGTGTTTGTACAGTTTAGTGTAAGGCTAGATGTAAGATTTTAGGTGTATATGTGTGGATTGCTGTTTGTTTGGTGTGCTTGTGTTTTGTGTATGTGTTTTGGAACAGCAAATTTTTTCCCTAGGAAAAAATTCGCTGTTCTGCATGTTCGATGCTCTCAGCTTTCGCAGAATAGGGGTCAATATTAGAACATTCGAAGTTGTGAAACTTTGATGTTCTAATATAGACTCGTTATTAATTTATCTAATAATATACTCTTCAGTATTTAGCCTAGACTATCTATACACCTGACTCTTTATAACATTATTAAATAGAAACAGGGGTGCACACTGGAGCTATATAAATAATCTTTTTAATAGTTGTTGTCTATAGTGAGGTCATTAAAGAACCCAAAGTATTTTTATCTGTTTGTATATCTAAAACAAATAGTATCATCTGAAATTCTCATTTTAATATGTAAAAATTTAGAAGTAGATGTTAAATAATGCAAAAAAAAAAAATTATCAAGATCATGTTCTGTGCCCCCACCATAGCATAAAAATGTTGAGCACAAACCTGCAATAAAAAGGTGCATAATTTTTAAACAAATTTAAATGCCCAAATATATATTCTTCCTTTCAAGTAGATAAGATTAAGTTAGGATAAGTGTTAGCTACAGGAGTGCCTATCACTACTCCTTTGACTTGTATCACAGGATCATAGGAGGTTACAACCCCTGTTCCCAAGAATATTAAGGTATTAAGTGGAATTAGGTCAGCAACTACTACCCCTGTCCAAGAGGGACACAGGTGAAACATAAATACATCATTTTCAAGCGTTATCCTCAATTATTCATGGTATTTACTTCACTGTTGAGCAATGTATGTATCAATAAATCCTCTCTAACTGATTCTACACCATAGTCATTCTGAATAATAGTAAACAATGAATCAAGTTCAGTGCTTGCCATTGCCTTAGTAATTCAGATAAGTATTGCCATAGGTAAGCATTTTAAGCAAGCACAATCCATGTGGCACAATTTCTTTAATAATCCTCCTCTTAGGCCAACAGTTTCAGTGAGAGGCTGGATAACAGAATCTGCATCTATTCTGTTGTGGAATTCAAATTAAAACAAATTTAAACATACCCTGAGTTATGTTCATAGTTACATCAAGGATAGTTCTGATTTTTTTGCACAAGTTGTCATTATATTAATGTACAAATTATTCACTTTAGATATTGAATCCTTGTTTACAGTTATACTGAATGATTTTGGTGTAGAATCAGTTAGAGAACATTTAACAATATCTACATCTTTTTCTAAAAAAATGTGCAAATAAGATAAGCACAGGTTCTTCACAATGAATTAGGAAAAGCAAAGGTATTTTGAAAAACATGCCTACTTACAGAAAAAGCACAAAGTATCTGTAGTTAAGCATTTTGTACATATAGAGTACTGAGTGAAAGCAGCAGTCTTCATATGACTTCATATGTCAGGAAAAAATTAAGACAGGCAGGCAGGCTGTGCAGCTTTTATTATTAATATTAAAAAAATAAAGAGGTTTAAAATGTTTTATATAGGAGTATCCTTATGTGGACACCCTGCTGTGTGGTTTAAAGAATGGAAAGTGGGAGAGAGGATAGAATGAAAAAGGGAAAACTCAACAAGGACCTAGTAGTAACACATCAATAGAGCTGTGCTAGAGGAGGTAGGAGAAGAGGGGCGCTATGTTTTTGGTGTGGATAAACCTCACTATATTTCTATATCTTTTATATAAGAGGTAAGTATGGGTGGTAAAAGGGTTCAGGATGGGTGTAGGAGAAAGGATAAGGGAAGAAGGGCTAATGAGGACTGGCATTAACAAGAGTCCCCAGTCCACAGAGCCTTACACATTTCTACTGTCATATGGTGTTGCAGTGGAGCGCAACAATGTTGAAGGAGTAGGGGCTTCTGGAGGTATAGTGGTTGGAACAAACTTGAACACCTTGTCTTGAACCCTCTGATGATTGGCCTCAAGCAAGTCCTGAAGTCCTGATTCAGTGAAACTTGCCAGGCTACCAGGTCTATGTTTACCTATTGAATGGTAACATAATTGAATGACATTACATCGCAAATGATATTCACCAAAACCTCCTTGTGTGAGGCTACCAGGTCTATGTTTACCTATTGAATGGTAACATCATTGAATGACATTACATCGCGAATGATATTCACCAAAATCTCCTTGTGTGGGGCTGCACCCCCCCCACCCCACACTTCCCGCTAATTATATATACAAACTCCAAGATCTCACAACAGCGGAGAAAGGGAAAATTTCCTTATCCCTACCGTAATGTGATCTTAGGCAGAACAGCTAAATAAACAACATGTTTGATGACATATGCTGTTCAATGATTTTACCATTTGATGGGTAAACATAGACCCAGGCTGCCATGTACTAGGGTACCTGCAAGACCATGGCACTGCCATGATTCTGTAAGATGGCAGACAGTGAGCACTCCCTATCCTGGGAGGTATGTGCCTGGGCTCTTCATGAGGAATTTTGATCTGTACAAAAAATGAATATAAAATGGAGAGGAAAAAAATAAAAAGAACAAAAGAATGTATTATTAAAAAAAAAAAAACAGAGAAAAAAGTGGAGTGAAAGACAAAACAGAAAGTACACACAATAAATTCACACATCATGTTACACAATATTCATTTTCCTATTTTAAAAAATGTTATGTTTATAAATATTTATTGAAGTAATACATGATGTATGAGAAGTGCTTATGCATACAAGGGACTTCTGACATGGTAAATAGGAAGAATTATATTAGAGGTGCTTATCCATACATTGGTCTACTGGCATGGTAAATATGAAGAATGATACGAGAAGTGCTTATGCATTCATGGGACTACTGACTTGGGAAGTGGGAAGAATTATATGAGAAGTGTTTATGAATACATGTGATGAAATGATATAGGAAGACTTTATGCATACTGGGGAAGAGACAGTGCATTGCTATCACATTTTGTTGAAGTTTACATTTTGCTGTCTATTATACTAACATAAATGATCATATTTGTGTCTGGTATGCATTTATATATTGACATATCTCTTTCATGCGGTTGCAGTGATGCAGTGCTTCAATTTCCATTGTTTATAAATAATTTCTGTATATACATTAAATAAATTAGTTAAAGACAGAATATTACATTTCTTGTTTGCATTAATGTACTGAATGCACTGTAGTACTTCAGTTACCATCCTTTAATTAGTTAAACACAGAGTATTATTTATTAATTTATACATGCCAACCAGTGGCTTCAACCAGCCTAGCTATTCTGTTACCCTATTGACGGCAGCTATAATTTATTTCCTCATTGGCTAGAAAGAGAAGACTGAAAAAAAGGAATCTCATCTTATATAACCAGTATCAGACTGATATCAGACAAATCCCCTTTGTCAAAAATTCTGGAGAAGTGCATTCACAAGCAATTTCTTAAACATATTCTTCAGGAAAAGCTGCTGACCCCCTGCCAAGAGCACTACCACAGCCTTAATAACTTTCACAGATTAACAGAGCCAGAGATAAAGGCAAACTTATTTCCTGTACATTCTTTGATCTCTCTAAAGCTTTTGATCTAGTCTTTCACCAAAAACTCCTGTACCAGCTATGTTCTCTTGAAATTATGTGACAACACACACACATACATATATATATATATATATATATATATATATATATATATATATATATATATATATATATATATATATATATATATATATATATGTGGCTTCTGTATAAAAACAAAAATTTATATACATGAAAAAATAGGTTTAAGTGCACTCTTACAGATGTAACTGATTTACACACATACATATACATAGATTATTATTTTACTCATAAATATATTACATTTTTATTTATTTATTTATCATTTGTTGACCGGGAAAGTCCGACTAGGTTCCTCAGAGCCTGTTTTCAGCGGAGGCCTGGGGAGAAATGCTCCAGATGCATGTCTTTGGAATGTGGGAGGAAACTGGAGTACCCGGAGGAAACCCACACGAACACAGGGAGAACATGCAAACTACACACAGAAGGCACCCCAGCCGAGAATTGAACCGATGAACCTCTTGCTGTAAGGTGACAACGTTAACCGCTGCACCACTGTGCCGCCCAGTACATTTGTATTTATAAAATTATGTAATCATATAAACATTCTGTATATGTGTATACAGATGCAGTTCTGTGTATAGATGTCTTTATGCTTTCTTTCGCAATAGTATAACATCATAGATTTTGCTAGCAAATACCTTCAGTTATACAGCCTTCTTATAGTTTATTTTTATCTTTAATATGAACAAAAAATGAGGAAAAACCTTTATCCTTTCTACAGAACACTGACCTTCTTAGCACTACCTGACAAATCCAATAGCCCTGCTTGTCAGGCCTATACGTCTGCAGGTCATCGCACCTCCAGTAGCATTGCTGGTCAGAGTGGGTAATCCCTGTCTGGGATGAGTGTGATCACCCAACTCCTTTTTTTTTCAAAACAGGTTTATTGTTTTAACATATAAGAGAAATATCATAACAATTTTATACAAGTAATTAAAAATAGGTATTATTATAATATTCAACAAAACAACTATAGTATTTACAAAGACATCCACTACAATCAGATCAATTAATTAAACTAAAATACCATGCTATTGAAATTAAAATTTTTTTAACAAATTTTGCAAATTATCCCATACAATATAATAAGATGTTTTTCTATTTGTTCTTGTCCTAGTTGTGTTTATTTCCATATGGCACACTATATTCATAACATTTTTAAATTCATTGAACGAAGGAGGTGTATCTGAAATCCAATTTCTAGTTATTATTTTCCTAGCCACTGCTAGAATAGACCATAACAAGAGAAGCTTAACCTTTTTAACACTTTGAGGTACAGGTGTGTTGAATAATATAAGAGGTTTAGAAATAATGAAATTATCTGTAAAAAGAGCCTGCCAAAATTCATTAATTGACTTCCAGTATTCTTTCAATTTTATACAGTCATAAAACATATGAGCCCAGTCAGCATTAATTTCTACATTACATCTCTTACATAAATTATCTTTATTATTTATTTTATTCATCATCAAAGGTGTATAAAAAGATCTATGTAAAAATTTCCATGTATAAAGTCTCCAGACAATGGAAGACGTAGTTCTATAAGCAGATTCCAATATATATTGTTTATCTTGTTGATTTGGTGGATCCCCATTAATGGAAGTGAAATAATTCCAGTATGAATCTACACTGTAAAAAGTTTCTTGTCTGATAATTTTATGTATGTATGAAAGTTTACCTTTATCAGAAACTTTATGTTGTAAATTTAATATCAAGAAATCAATCAGTGTTGGAATAGATTCTTTAACTGTTATAGACATTAGATCTATTTTATTAATGAGATGTTGTCTAAAGGTCTGAACCTCTAACCAGCAAGTTTCTCTTAGATCAAATTCTTGTTTTAAGAAATCTAGATTTTTAACTTTATTATCAGATATCAACTGATACCAGTACTTTAGATCATTATCTATAGCTAAATGAGTTCCTTCAGAAGTAGATGACAAAAGCATACCCTGAGTATACATTATAGGAATACAATAAAATTCCATTCCCTATACTTAGGGTGCATGAATATAAAGTTACGATAACTAATAATAATATTTAATGGGTAACAAACCATATGTTTAGGTGTAATAGGTGAAGTACAAAATTCCTTTAGTAACCATAACATGGAGTTATTTATAATCATATTTTTATGTGTTAAGGAGATTTTCATGAAGTGCATACTAATTAGCTCCCAATAATCTTTCCATTTTGTGACATATGACTGATCTATTAATAAAGTAATAACTTTTACAATAGAAGAGATAGTATATAAATTAAAGTCTGGAAAAGAAATACCCCCTTCAGACCAGCTATTAGTATGTTTCTTTAATGCAATCCTAGGTCTATTAGGTGCCCATAGGAAATTTAACATTAGTGTATTCAGTTTCTTGATAATTATTTTTGTAGGTAGAAGTATTATTGATTGTATTAAGTATAAAATCTTTTGGAATATTATCATTTTAATAATTGTAAGTCTCTCCTCCATAGTAAAAAACATATTATTCCAGGTATTAAAAAGATTTTGTATATTAAGAAAACAGGTATTATAATTATTATATATAATAGATTTAATATCTTTAGATAGTATTATACCTAAATAAGTTATTTAACCTGAATTGGGTACATATTTAGTAAAATCACTAATGAGAATATTTTTTCGTGTATATATAGGTAGTATTTTAATTTTTTCTTCATTGAATATTAAACCAGAAATACTTTTAAAATTCATCATGTTATCAAATAGAGACTGCATAGAAGAATTAGATCCTGCTGATGTAATTAGAACATCATCTGCAAAAAGTTGAATTTTGGATGTTGTATTTTCATCTATTTCAAAACCCTCTATGTCAGTACTGTTTCTGATCAAATTAGCCCAAGACTCCATTACTAAAGTGAATAATAGTGGAGAAAGTGGACATCCTTGTTTTGTACCTTTAAGAATGGGTATTTTTTGTGAAACATATGTTCCTACCTTAATATAAGCCAACATTCCTTTGTATAAATGCTCAATTAGATTTACAAATGCATCTGAGAAGTTTGTGCACTTCATTAAAGTAAACAGATAGTCCCAACTTACTGAATCAAATGCTGAACTTATATCAAGACTAATAAGTGTTAAATCTTTCTTTTTCCTATTTGCAAAATCTATTAATGTTAAAGTTCTTCTTATATTATCACAAGTATTTCTATTTACAATGAAGCCTGTCTGATCTATATCTATAATGCCGGGAATGATTGTCTTCAATCTATCAGCAAAAATACTCATAAACATTTTATAATCAACATTAAGTAATGAGATGGGCCGATATGAAGAACATCTAGTTGGATCTTTATTAGGTTTTAAAATTGGCGAAATAAATGTATATTGCCAAGATGGGGGGGTTATTAACTCAGTTTGGGCCAAAATAAAAACCTTATGTATTAATGAATATGTACTTTTAGAAAGGATTTTATATATCTCTGGTATAATACCATCATTACCCAGTGCTTTGTTTGATTTAAGCTTATTTATTTGTGTAATAACTTCTGTATATGAAATACTCTTTTCCAATAGTTTAATCTGTTGTTTATTAAGCTTTTTATTCATGTTTGTGGTTATAAATTCCTTTATTTTATCTTTAGGTTCCATGTTAATGTTATTATGGTTAATTTTGTGAAAGTGATTTCTAAATTCATCTAGTATTTCTGGTATACTAGAAACATTCTTCTTTTTCCTTAGAGAAAAGATTTTTTTGATATGGTTTTGTTTATTCAACCTTTTTGTTTTATTTTTAAGTCTATGTAAGTATTTGGGGCTTATTGAATAAGACAAAAATTTGTATTTCTCTAAAGTTATTTTAACTTTATGAGTTAAAATTTCTTTGTATTTCTCATTTAGTTTGTTTATTTCTTCAATAACTTTCTTGTCCATAATATTTTCTTTATTATTATGTTTATAAGAGTCTAATTTACTTTGAATATCTAACAATTCCTTATCCCAAGATTTCCTTTTATTATTATACCATCTGATACTTTGTCCATATAGATATGATTTTAAGGCATCCCAAACATAAACAATGGAGACTTCAGGAGTATTATTTATGTCTAAAAATGTTTTACTTCTGAAAGTATATATTCTTTATAGTCTTTTAGTTGAGTTAAGTATGCTGGTATCCTTTTGATCTGTACATTATGAGTATTTTTATCATGAATTCAAAAACAATTGAATTATGATCAGATATAGGACATGAAATGGTTTTGGAATTAATTAAATCTGTTACCATCTGGTTAGAAATAAAGACCCTATCTATTTTTGAATAAGTTTTGTATCTGTTAGAAAAAGGTGTATGGTAATGATTTTGAATCTATCTGATTATTAATATCATTCAAATGATAAGAATTAGCAAAATCATTTAAATGTTTTGCATTAGATGTAATTCTTCTTTTCCTATAGTGGTAGTATCACTTTCATGTAGTATACAATTAAAGTCACCAGCTAAAATAATATCTCCTATAGAGAATGATATGATCTTATCAAGATGATGTTTCACTGTATTAATACCAATTCCAGGTATCCAATATACATTAATTAAAGTGTAAGTCTTCCCATTAATTTTATTGTAACCATACAAAACATTCCTTTGTCATCCTGATAAGACTTAATGGTTTTAGGAATGGGCATACTTTTATTCCATAAAATAGCCACTCCTCTTTTTTCTGAGTGTGCTCTGAACTAACCAATACTGTATATTTGTTTGTGGCTAGTTTATCAATATCTTTTTTCAAGAGATGGGCTTCTTGCAGGAAGACTAAGTTGGCCTTATGTAAATTAATGTATCTTATTAGGCTTGCCCTTTTACATGGATTATTCAATCCATTAATGTTTAAGGAAATTCCTTTTAAAGATGTCATTTGGCATTTTTAAAACTTAAGAATCTTATGATCAAAATAACAAATAACAAGATAAGTAATGTTACATCTCCTCCTTTAGGTGTACCTTTAAATATAGCTGTATTTATTGAATCTCTTATGGGATTTCGTATAGGATTCAATTTTGTTTGTAGTGACAATGAATGTACAAAATATATTGTGGATGTCAAAACTATATACAAATAACAATGAACAAGTGAAAATAATGTAAGGATTAAACCTTGCATCCAGCCTGGAGTTATAAACTCCAACTTAGAGTAGTATTTACCACTCAAGTTAACCCCTACCCTAAGCAGCAGTACCTCAACTACCACCTTATCAATTTAATACTAGTTATATTTAACTGAGGTTAACAGTTTTCAATTCAATTATCTAGCAAGACAAGACTACACATTTGGTAAAACAGCATCATATAAACTAAAATAAACCTTTTTTTTAAAAAAACTGTTCATACTACTATATACATCCATGTAATATAAAACACTTGTATTCAAATAGCATTCAAATAATCTTGATGTTAGAAATCAAGAGGAGAGAAAAATAAGTTCTAACATTCATTTAAATCAAAAACTTTGGCTAATATGATTCAGACATTACATATATTAAGATGCATTTATTTTCTGTCATGTAAATGCAATTAACAGCTTCCAAAAAAAACCTTGAATTGCTTGTATATGAGCATTTACTCAAACTCATTATTGTCAATATAATAAAATATTGTATTCATAGAAATTGTTATAAATCATACTGCATAGTTATGCAGATTCTCAGAAACACTTATATACATATATACATACACACACACACACACACACACACACACACACATATATATATATACATATACACACACACACACACACACACACACACACATATATATATATATATATATATATATATATATATACACATACACACACACACACACACACACACACACACACACACACACACACACACACACACACACATATATATATATATATATATATATATATATATATATATATATATATATACATACACACACACACACACACATATACATATATATATATATATATATATATATATATATATATACACATGCATACACACACACACATACACACACACACACACACACACACACACACACACACACACACACATATATATATATATATATCTGATCTCACTGAGTTGTGTCCTTGCCGAGCACTATCTTACTTGCTGTCCCTACAATAAATCTGTCTGCTTTATACAAAATAATGCACAGCAAACACATTTTAGTAACCAGATTTTACAACCATGCTATACTACTGCTTTAAAATATATCACATGACAATTTCTTCCAGAATAGAGTTATAAAATTATTTATGCTTGTCAATCAGATGAATTAAATGAGTTATAGTAATGTATATGTTTGGAACATAAGTTTTTAACACAAATTATTAAGCTGCTGTTAAGTAGATTTTCAAAAACACTTGAATAAATGTTTCATTTTCTATGCCTTCTAAAATAAGACATTTACTTACTACAATAAACTGTATCATTTAAACTCATTATAACTGACATATTTTATGAATTATAACATAGATATTTAAGTAATTATATAAAATAACTCACATTTAGATGTTAAAGAGTTCATTTTCCTTCACATAGTCGCATTTGTATCATTTCTATTTTCTGGTAGAGTGACTTTCCTGAATCTGTGATGTGTCAGTGTGATATGTAGGTCAAAGGTGAGACTGGCTGCTTTCAGCTTCTCTGTGAGAATTCTGAGAGTTTAAGCTTTTGAAGTAGCTCATGGACACTGTGCATGAGACAGCCCACATCCCAGATTGTCTCTCTTAACATTTTGGCGGGAAACTTATTAAAAACTAGTGACAAACATTCATTTAGCAGTGTAAATGCATCTAAACATGACAAAACCTTCACAATGTATTTTACATGTTATTACAGCCTCTATGTAGGTGAAATTAAGCCCACGATTATTAATAAGTAATAAAACTCAATATTTTTGTCCCAACTCAATTTTTATGCAAATCTTATTATTTACTGTGTCTATATGATCAAAAGCATTTCTATATATTAATAAAGAAAAGAAAAAGAGAGTAGAAAGTAAAAGGGTGTAAGGCAGACATAAAAAATGTAAGAGAAAGCTATAAGAAGTATATACAATGGAATATTACTTACTGTTTATATTAATAGAGTTAAAAATAAAACATATTATTTACTATTATTTAGTTCTAATTATTATTAGTTAAAGCATGACAGATTATTTACAAACAAGCATAAGCAGTATAATCAAGAAAGTATAATTAGGAATAGCATTTGAAGAACATATAAACTTTTTACAAGGAATAAATATGTTATTATTCTATTAATCATATTTTCATTACTCTTCTCTCCCTGCCCTCCCCCACCCTTTACCCACTGCATAATCTAAATAGAATGTCATTGTTTAAACAAAGAAAAGAAGAAAAGGAGAAGAAAAAAAAAAGATAAAGAAAAAAATGTATCAAATTACTGACCTTACTTGTCCTTTTCAGAAAGAGAAACAAGTTATATCACAGCTTGCCATTAAATCTCCAGATATTTTGACTAGTTATGAAACAAAACATTTCTTTGCACACAGAGAATAACTTTGATTAAATCTTTTTCAAAATATTTGTGGCTTCTTGGAAATGCAGGAACTATATTTAAAAAGATTAATAATGAAATAAAATGATGAGAGAAAAAAAAACATAGAACAAATCATTTGTTTTTTAGTCTCTTCTTCTTCTCTGAAGTCTTCCACAAAGTTTCAGTTGCCAGTCTCTTTAATGAAGGACTAGCCCATTCCATTTCCTCTATTTTATCCAAAATCTTATTTTTTTTGATAAACAGTAAAGCAGAGTCTAAGTCATTGAAAATTTTAGGACCATCAGGAAGGAAGATTTTAAGCTTGGCAGGAAACAGAAGGTATGTTTTAAACTGTCCTTTTTTAAGCTCCCTTATTAGTGGCAGAAAAACTTTTCTTTTAGCTATTACCATGGAAGAATAGTCATTGTCAAAACGCATAGTTGTCTCATTAATCTTAACAGGAGCTTTAGCCCAAGCAGATTTAAGAACCATCTCTTTATCAAAAGATGATAGAAATCTAACTATAACTGATCTAGGATAGTTTTGTTAGAGTTAGTATTAGCTATAGATCTATGTGCTCTTCGATACCAAAAGAGAATGCTTCTGGTAAGTCTAAAGTTTTAGGGAGCCATGTTGTTAAAAAAGAAGTAATATTGTTACCTTCAATATTTTCTGGCAGTCCAAAAATCCTAATGTTATTGCGCCTAGATCTATTTTCCAGGTCATCCAGCTTTGTTTGTAAATGTGTATTTTGTTTCAGCAGAAACTCAATGTTGATTTCCTCTTCTTGTATTCTATTTCCATGTCATTCACAGCTTCTTCTATGCCTGTCATCTGGATCTTCTGTTGTTGCAGGTCTATATGTAACAAGTCTATTTGTTTTGTAGTTTTTTCTATGAAGGTGCCTATTTTAGTATCCATTTTATCCATCTTAGCAGTAAGTTGCTGGATTATAATTATCAGAGACTGAAGTTCTTTCTTGATGCTGGAGTCTTGAGAATTTGTCTTACTGGAACTCATTTCAGACTGATAAACTGACAGGAAAATTTCCAAAGTGATTTCTGACAGGAATATTGTTAAGATTTCCTTTCTTTTTTAGATATAGTTCAAGAACTATATAAAACAAACATATTTGGAAAGAAAATTACTTCATAAATTAATTTTTTAAGTAATTAATTCCTGTCAGTGTAATGAAATTGGTGGAGCTGAAGAAATCTGCTGCTATCCTGTGTTCATCCTTGGCCATGCCCCCCTCGATCACCCAACTCCTGATATATGTATTTTTCCATTTAGAATGGGGTCCTCTTCCAGAAATAAATATTCCTATATGTGTGAATATCAACTTTTATTAAATGTTGACTGCTTTGAGGTGATAATTTGATAGATTATGTTAGATGGTCAGGGATTATACTTCATAGCTGTGCAAACTCTTATACATATTATTGAATTTTGCTTTTTCTAAACATATTCAACTTTGAGCATACTTGAGGCTATCTGCACATTCCTGCAATATACTGGGATTGTTGAGGACTGCCACAGACTCCAGTTATGTTCCCCACACATTCACATGCACCCAAGGTTGCATTTATGAGTAGCAGAGAGTAATTTGCTTGCATAAGTGTCCATACATGTTCGCATATTACTATGATTCATGAAGATAAATGTAAAAAGGCCTAATCTACATACAACTTACATAAATGGACCTGAATGTACATGAAATGGTTTAACACTGCTATATTAACTTGTGATTACTCGAGTTAGATGCCAAATGACTTGGGGAAACCTCAAACATTTAAAAGTAAGCAAAAATAATAGAAATAGGGTAAATAAATATGAAACACTTAAAATGATGCAAAATTACTGACTTCACTTCAAGTCATGTTTTGTTTTAATCATACAATGGGCATAGTATGATAGCTTTAGTGAAGAATGTAAAGCTGTAATTATTTAATGGAAAATCATGACAGCAGCAGTGGAAATGATTAGTAAACAATGAGAGAATCATTTACTTTGGTATCATTTAGTGATTTGGCACACATATGGTTGAAATACAGTATTTTAACTGTTAAAAAGCACTACACCCTCACTCCCCACTGGCCCTTGTTTTCAATTATTAAGGAATTCCCAATATTATTCTAGCATGTCCAAAGGTCAGTTGTCAATCTCCTCTCCGGTCCAGCTGGTGAATCTGGGAATCTTGAGGTAATGTTATAACTGCCTCATGTACACAGACAACCCTCTCCTCCTCCCACATAACACAAATACTTGTGAGAGATGCAGCTATTTAGCCAAACTGGAGGCTGAGCTCTCTCAACTCAGGACTGGCAAGACCAGACAGGAGGAGAAGGCAACTACACACACCACAAAACCAGCCTCACATAATGCTACCACACCACTGAATCAAACACATAAACACACAAAGACATACTCGGAGGCTCTGAGTAAAAATTTACCTAAACAGCAGAGGCCTCCAAAGCAGACACCCAAATAACTGCTACCTCAAGACACCCCACAAGCAACACATAAACCACAAAATCAGTGCGCAAAGCAGTCACAGCCCTTAAGGCCAAATACAACACCAAACATACTTGTCATAGGTGACTCCATAGTCAGACACACTGACATCCCACTCACCAGGCTGAACAAGGAGAGGGTCACAGTAAGCTGCCTATCGGGCGCTAGAATCCACCACATAACACAAGCACTCGGGTCACTCCACGGCAAGTACAAATATGACACAGTCATTGTCCATGCTGGTGTGAACGACCTGAGACGTACCTCCATGGACTACATGAAAAGAGACATAGAGGAGCTCTCTGATTATGTAGCCTAGGCAGGTATGACCCTGACCCTGAGCAGTATCCTTCCTTCACCAAGAATGATGCCACAGTATAGAGACAAGATGATCAGCTTTAACAATTGGCTTAATGTCTGGTGTCATTCAAAGGGGATCCAGTGTCTGTCTGCCTGGGATGACATGCTTGACAAGCCACGCTGCTTCGCAAGGGAAGGCTTGCACCTGTCACCCCTGGGATTCCGGATATTGGCTAAGGCTCTTGCCACCCCCATAGTGCCATTTTTAGGCAAGGCTCAAATTCTAAACCTACCACCCTAGAAAACAAAAATGGGAAGAAACTGAGGGTAATGCTGCTCAATGCCAGAAGTCTAAATCTCAAAATGCACGCACTCGAGGCCCTTCTCAGTATGGAGAACATCGATGTCTGTGCTCTAACTGAAACCTGGTTCAAGGCTCCTGAGAGCACCCCGGCACTATTAGGTTTTACCTCATATCATGCGTTCCGTCCCAAAACCCGGACCACACCACAAAAGGAGGGTGTATCCATATTCATAAAGGATACCCACACCTCCAGGTTGGTGGCAACGCAAGCTTTGGAAACCATCCAGGTGCAACTAACCATAGGCAAAACTGCTCTACAAATTGTAGCATGCTACAGGCCACCCTCTCAAACTCAGGAACCCCACACAGCCTTCCTGAAGACACTGGAGGGTATAAATGTATCTCCAAACACCATCATATTGGGTGACTTCAACTACCCGAATATAGACTGGGAACATTACTCAAGCCCTAACTTTCTAGCCCAATGGTTCCTGGAGTTCATATATTCAAATGCCATGGAACAGCTAGTCACTGTTCCCATGAGAGGAGAAAATATACTAGATCTCATTATCACAAACATGGGGACAAAATGCTCCACACCGGAAGTATAGCCCTCATTGGTGAGATCTGATCATAAACTAATCTCACTGGAAATCCACATCCCGCTCCCACCCCAAACAAAAAAGACCACAGTGAAGAACTTCTAAAGCAAACTTCACACTACTCAAGACTGGTGTGGTATCCTTCAAGGCCCCTGAGCCAGTGGAAACCACAACCCAAGCTGCGGAAGCCCTTACAAATGCCTTCTATGAACACCTCCAGGACTGCATGGATCAGGCAATCCCAAATAAAACCAAGACTCTTTCCACAAAGGGCAAACGTCCAGTCTGGTGGACCCCAGCCATTAACAAACTTTACAATAAGAGGAGAAAGCTATTACATGATAGAACAAAATCCATAAAAGGGAAGTCACCCCTGATCATTATTAGTAAAAATATGAGCACTCATAAAATCAACTAAGGCCAATTTTGAGAGAAAAATTGCCATGGATTCAAAGGACAATCATAAGGCCTTTTTCAGCTATGTTAGGAACCTGGGTGGAAACTCCCAGATATGCTCAGAAATAGTCCAAAATGATACAAAAATCACTGAACCTACAGACATTGCCAACATACTGGCAGACAGGTTCAGTGCAAACTTCACCCCCCTCTCCCCCCCTAAAGGAGAGATAACTATCCCAGCGGAGTGTAGCCTCCCAGACATCTCAAATGTGTAGGTGAAAGCTGCTCTCTATAAAGCTAAAAACACAGCATCAATGGGACCGGATGGTGTCCCCGGCTGTGTGCTACACGAGCTAAATGAGGAATTAAACACGCACATAAGGCAGCTGTTTAATCTCAGCCTTACCACAAGATACGTGCCCAAGGAGTGGTGTACGGCAACTGTGGTCCCACTCCACAAAGGCGGTGCCTCTATGGACCCTGGTAATTACAGCCCCATAAGCTTAACAAGTCTAGTCTGCAAAGCTTTGGAGAGGATCATAATAGAGCTCATAAACAAAGATATAGGGGACTTGCAGACATTGGACCCGACCCAGTTTGGCTTCGTCAAGGGCAGATCATGCCTTTTGAACTTGGTCAACTTCTTCGAAACAGTCACCAAGGCCATTGATGAGGGAAAGGCAGTCCATACAGCCTACCTTGACCTTGCAAAGGCTTTCGACACAATACCCCACTCGGGTATTGTAGAAAAACTTACCAGCTTAAATGTAAACCCATATGTCACAAGATGGGTTGCAAACTGGCTTAAGGACAGAACCCACAGGGTTAGAGTTGCTGGCACTATGTCAGACTCCAAGCCGGTCACAAGTGGTGTCCCACAAGGCTCGGTCCTTGGCCCCCTATTGTTCGGCATCTACTTCTCAGAAGTACAGGCCAACATGGGAGGACTTTGGCTGACAAAGTTTGCAGACGACTGCAAACTGGGCGCTATAGTGGAAAGTGCATCAGACACGGATATCCTTCAGAAGGGACTCACGGAAACAGATAGCTGGTGCCAGAGCCATGGCCTGAAGTTAAACGCCAAAAAATGTATAGTCATACCCTTCGGGAAAAACAAGGTAACCCCAAGCTACCATATAGGTGGCAATCCACTAAGCACAGAAGAGTTTATCAGGGACCTGGGGACCCAGGTTGACAGTGGCCTTTCTTTTGACACTCACGTTGCTAAAGTGGTTAGAAAGACCTTCTACATTGCCCACCTGATCATGAAGGGATTCACATCCAGATCTAGTGAGGTCATTGTTCCCCTGTACTCTTCACTTATCAGACCAATGATCGAGTACAATGCCCCATTCGGGATGTATCTCACCCAACATCTGCAGCAATTGGAGAGACCCCAAAAGTTCCTCACCAAAAGGATAAAGGGACTCCAAAATCTGTCATATGCTGCCAGATTGAAGAAACTCCAGCTCTATTCAGTCGCATACCATCTGCTCAGAGGTGACATGTGCCTGACATACAAGGCCATGTCCAACCCGGAATTAATGGACATGCTCCACCTCAAAAAATCCAAATCCACCAAAACCACTAGAGCAAGCGACTTAAACCTTAGCACAGATATAAATAGGACGTGCGGGAGGGATAGATTTATCACTCAGAGACTCCCTATGCTGTGGAATAAAATCCCTGTCCATGTGAGGCAGAGCACCTCGCTGGCTCTGTTCAAGAGAAATCTTGACCTGTGGATGGGAGATCATAGGTTTACCCCGGGAATCATCTCTGTGTCACTGCTGGACAGAGGCACAACAAACTAATGGGTACAGTATTTTTTCATATAAGGGGTGGCGTAAGCCACAAAACTTTGGGCTAGGCTTATAAATGCCTTAGGGCAGATAGCCTAGTATAAACCTATGAACCTAAGTACTGAAGTGCTAAGGATGTGTTGGCTGAACATACATGTATCTTTACTTTGAGATTTCTAAGTGTCACTGAAGAATGAAAAATGACAGCATCATGAATACATAACAATGATAGGGGCTAGGGGAGAGATGAATCTCTTAGCAAAGTGATTGCTTTACTGTTCTGAATGTATTTATGATACTACAAATATTTGTATAGCATAAATTTAATTAGATGGATTGAGATGCTGCATGTGTATATAAATATCGAGTTTGTATTACATACTGTTTTATGAAAGGATGGCAACTGCACTTTCATTGTTGTGTTGTTTTCACATGAAACTTTTTTTGTGTTTGATTATGGCATATTTTTTCTACATAATTTTTATTTATAAGAACAAATGTAATAAATTATTAAAAAATAAAAATAAAACTAACTATATACAGTGTCTGTAACAGATACATTATTTATAAGAACAAATGTAATAAATTATTAAAAAATAAAAATAAAACTAACTATATACAGTGTCTGTAACAGATACATTTTTGTCAATACATTCACATTTTATTAACAGTTTTTTTAAGTTTCAACCAATCCAATTGTTTATGTGTTATTCTTGAAGTTCTTGAAGTTAAAGTCAATAATTCTTTATTATATACAATTTTGACCAAAGATAAAGACTCCACAAATGATATAATTTTTTTACTTTTCCAATTTAAAGTAATGATTTTTCTTGCTATTTCAAGGAAAGACAAGAGAAGGTGCAGTTGTGTACCTGGAATGAACGCTGGTATTAGGGCGTTAATTAATAATAATGAGTCAGTCACCTCACATTTATCCAACCACAATACTTTTATAAAAGATTTAAATTCCAGACAGAAAGGAATTACAGTTTTACATTTTATAAGCATATGTGCCCAGTCAGCACAAACAGCTTCACATTTTCAGCATTCAGATATTTCATTTTCAACATCAGTGCTATTTTGTGAGGAGTAAAGAAACTTTTGTGAATGAACTTCCATGTGTAAGTTTTTCAAAAGAGAGATGATGTGGTATTGCTGACTGACCTAAGTATTACTGTTTTCTCTTTTTCTGAAAATCTGAATTTATTAACTTTTCCTGCATAATTACATAGAGATTCATCTGGGGTTTGTATGTCCATATGTAGAGTCCAATATAGTCTTGACACTGAAAACCCATCATTATTGCATAATGCGTTAATTTCAAAAAAATAGTAATAGAATTTTGGGTCTAGGTGTGGATTTCACTATTTGATTTATTTTGAATTCATTTACTATATACTCTCTGAATGTTTGTATATTTAGCCAATTGTTTTGGTTTATGTTATATCTTTCTATGAGAGAAGTATCCTCCTGTATATAATTAGTATCAAGAAATTGATACCAGAATACTAATCCATTTCCTTTCATTTCTTCTATTTTTTTCATATTGTAAGTGTCCAGACATTTATTTGTGAATGCTATAGGAAACATTAAAAATAAAAGTTCCCTTGTTTTGTAATCTTTGTTTATTATTTGTTTGAACTTGCTATATAATTAACAAAGGGAGAATAGTTTTATTTTTTACTTGTATTATAGCAAAAGTTTCTTATAGCTAAATAAACTTTTTCTGTTTCAGTGAAGAGATCGTTATTTATTATTTACCCAATTATTAGTGTCTAATATTGTTTTATATAAGTTTTTCCAGTTTGACATGTATTTGTAATTTAGCCATTGACTTATGATGCTAAAAATAGTTGATTTTGCATATAGTTCTAAGTGTGGAAAGGCTATTCCTCCCTCTTCCCAATTTCTGTAGTTCCAAGCATGGCTAATTCTTGTTTTTTTAGTATACTGAAGAATTTAACTAATAAGGAATTAAGATGCTTCATTATTTTTTTTGAAGGAGAAGCGATTATGGTTTGGAAGATATACAAAATTTGGGGTAATATAATAATTTTACCTAAGATTAACCTTTCCTCCATGGTAAAGAACATTTTATTCCATTTGTGTAAATGGTCCTTAACAGTATTTATTAATATTGTGTAATTTATTTGTATGGTATCTTTCCAATTTGTTTTTATATATACCCCTAAGTATTTAAACATAGTGTTTGTCCAGTTAAAGTTACTATGTTTTTCCAGGACAAAGTTTATTTTTTTGTTCAGCAAAATGGTTTCAATTTTGTTATGATTAAAGTTTAGACCTGAAATCATTTCAAAATTATGTAGAGAATTTATAATGTGTTCTGTTTAAGAATCTATGTTCCCTATTGTTAATAAGATGTTGTCAGCAAAAAGCTGAATTTTGGAGGTATATTTTGCATTAATATCAAAACTATTTATCTTGTCATTAGTTCTTATATAGTTAGCTAAGGGTTCCACTGATAAAGCAAATAATAAGGGTGATAAAGGACACCCTTGGTTGGTGCCTTTCAATATTTTAAGTGGCCCTAATAGAAAAGCTCCTATCTTGATATATAATATGGAAGTGGCATATAATTTACCTACAGTTCTATAAAACCTGAATTAAAATTGCACAGTTCTAATACTTTAAATAAATAACACCAACTTATGGAATCAAAAACTTTATCCAGGTCCAAAATGATAATTGTTAGTTCCTGTTTCTTTTTGTTTGCATAATCTATTAAGGTTAGAAGTCTAATGACATTATCGTGGACCTTTCTATATGAGATAAAACCTGTTTGATCATCTGATATTATTTTTGGTAAAAAGTGATTTAGTCTATTTAACAGAATTTATGTCAAAATCATGTAGTCTACATTTAGAAGATAAATAGGGTGATGATAAGTCACTAATTTAGAGTCTTTGTCATGCTTTTGTATGGGTGAAATCATGGCATATTTCCATGAAGGGAAGACACTGTCATTCTTTCTAAATTCTTCAAAAGCATCTGTTATAATCTTTAGAGTCTCGTCTAGGAGTATCTTATATATTTCCCCTATAATGCCATCATGACTCAGAGCCTTATTGCTCTTAATGTTTTTTACACTTTTCTTAATTTCCTTTAAAGATATCAATTTAAATATTTTAGTATTTTGTTCCTTTGTTGATTTTAGATTTATGCTGTTTTTCAAAAATTATCTTTTGAAGTGTTATCAGTATTATTTGGATTGGTGCTATTCATGATGTTTTTTAAAAGCCTCTGGTATTTCTTTTAAGTCAGTTATATGTTTAGCTTTCTTCTTGGAATTATCTATAATTTCTTTTATATGATTGGCATTTGTCAGGCTTTTAGATTTAACTGCAAGTCTAAGCATATTTTTGGGATTAATTGAATAAATTTGTACTTTTATTCTCTCTAGGTTTATTACTACTTTATGATTGAAAATATCTGTGTACTTCAGATTCAGTTGTTTTATTTCAGAGACTTTAGCAATATCTTTCATGTCTAGGTTCTTTTGTAGTATATCAATTTTTGTTTGTATTCTTGTTAACTCTTTGTCCCATTCTTTTCTTTTGTTTAGGTACCAACTTTTAGTTTTACCATATAGGTATGATTTTAATGTGTCCTAAAGTATAATTATAGAGGTCTCATTAATGTCATTGATATCCAGAAAAGATTTTACTTCCTTTATTAGCCATTCCCTAAAATTGTTTAGTTTAGTAATATAAGCAGGCAGTCTCTGCCAAAAAATTTAATCTTTAGGTGTTACGTGTATTTTAAAGAAGATAGTGTTGTGGTTGGATAGTGGACATGAACTAATCATAACCTCATGTATTTTAGATATTAAATCATTAGTAACAAAAATCTTATCTATAGTTGTTTGTGTACCAAACCTATAAGAGTAGTGTGTATATTGAAGGGATTGTGACTCTCTTATGACATAATTATCTGTCATGTTTGAAGTATTAATAAAATTGCTTAGCTTTTTGGCTGTAGCCAGCAATCTAAAATTACCATTTATAGCAGTGTCATCCTTAGACAAGATACAATTAAAATCTCCTGCACAAATGATGTCTCCTTTAGCTTTAACTGAAATTAACTATAAATATTTATTTGCTGTTTCTGCTCCGATACCAGGTATCCAGTATATGTTAATTAAAGTGATATATCTTCTATTTATTTCCAGTGTTATCATGTTCAACATGCCCTTTTTGTCTGTGTATGACTCAATAATTTTAGGTACAGGTAAAGATTTTTTTCACAGAATCATAGTGCCCCTTCTCTTAGTCTGGTAATGAGATTCAACAAGTATTAAGTATCCATTAAAAGTATTCTATTCACATCTTTTTCTATTTAACGGGGTTCCTTGTATAAAAGCAATGTCTACTTTGTTTGTTTTAAGATATTTACTTAAACTTCCTCTCTTTATATTATTATTAAGGCCATTAATATTAAGTGAAACATTTATATGAAGACATATTTGAAGAAAAAATGTTGTATCAAGTATTCTGTTACGGATAAAAACAGCTTCAAACAAATCTAATTTGTATCCGCAACTATATACAACTCCAAACATGGAATATAATATTCCTGGTTCAATGAGCAGGTCATTGAAGCCACCTTCTGCCATCCTACAAGTGTTAACCTTTCTTAGACTAATGCTTCTGATTTGGTTTAATGAATAGTACAATATGCAAAAAAAATATCAAATTTCCTAATGTGTATAATACAACTAATCAAGTCTTTATAATGTCATTAAGCTACATGACAGACATCTCAGTTAGAACTTTATGAACATACAACAGATTATCTAATGAAAATGAAACCAGCCAATCTCATTCAAAAAGTGAGTGTTTAAAATGTGTTAGGTAGTAGAATATTTATTGCTCGTTACTATTAATAAAATGAGGAAAGAAATTCACAGTTATTCTAATATTAAAGATTCTTTCTAAGTTAATGACACAATTATATCAAAACCTGTATGTTTTTTAAGATACTAAAACTTTGCAATAGAAAGTGATGAAAATGATGACCTCCTAACCATAATTTAATTAACATTTAATATGAATTTCAAATAGGAATAGTGAGAATATATATATATATCAAAACTTTTCATATCAGTTTATGTTAAGCATATTATAACCTTATATACAGACTATGATACACAAAAGTGGATGACTCTAATAACTTTGAACCATATCATGTCCTGTTATTCCCTTGCGAGAGGAATATTTATAGTTTCCCCTATTATATCTCCTTACTTTTGTGAAAAAAAGAGAAAAAAATAGGAGACCGTGAGTATGTACTTTAAACTGACTATATTAGAGCAAAAATCTCCAGAAACTCACATGTGTGTAACTCCTGTGGCTTGAAATAGTACATTTATACAGCTCTAATAGATTAGTATATAGTAGATTGATACATCATACACAATACTAATCTTGTAGTTGTCATATTAACTTTTCCATTCCTCTTTAAATTCCTTATATTGTAGAATTATATGTCAAAGGTACTACAATATTTCTTTTAACTTCAGTTAAACAATTTCAGTTTACCCTGGTAGTATTGAACAGTATTAGATTATGGATGTTTACTTACATCCATCAAGTTGATTCACATATTCTTACTATATTACACATTCTTAATAAATATTTTTGTATGTAAAACCATTTTCTCTACCTTTCTGCTTCAATTTCTAAGCATTTATGTTTCTGATGCTTGAATGAGTCTGTACAGCCCATTACAAAGTCTAACTGCCATAATCTGATCTCTTTTTCATCGTGCAGTGTCACACAGTGGAGACGGGAGTTCAAAGGTCATCCAGTTCTTTCCTTCAATTACTATGTCCGCAAAGGAATGCTGTGTGTAAAAAAAAACTGTATTGCACTCGAGACAGTCAGTAAGTGAAGCTTTTTGAAAATTATGGCAGTAACAAGCCTCTCAAGGACTGTGTTTAGCAGGATCTTTACTTAGTGTGGGAAAATCAAAAGGAACTGAAACTGAACAACCACCATGATAGTGATAAACAAATGGCTGCTATGTTAAAGATACATGCCACAGTTAATCTAATAGTGCACACCATACTAATTAATATATCAAATGAGCACTATGATTAAAGCCTATAGGAGCAATTATAAACATAAGACATCAATTCCACAATATTTTTACTTACATATTCTGCAGAGTAAAAAGAAACCAGACTATTTACATTTTAAAAACTGCATTTTTACTATTCCCCCTCCCCCATTTTTTATGTAACTCACTGTGTATCATATCAACAAACAGAAAGCATAGATTGCTACTTTCACCTGACAACAATGGTTTTACTAATTGGGTATTATGCCTACAGAATATTATATATTTTATTTCTAGATAGGTTTTAATCTACATAGAGGCATCAAGTGTATATATATATATATATATATATATATATATATATATATATATATATATATTTTTTTTTTTTATTTATTTTACATTTGTTGACCGGTCTAGTCCAACTGGATACATGTCGATTTTCAGTAGAGGCCCTGGGAGAAAAGCTCCAAGACATATCAAGTGAGATAATTTTATGTTACATAAAATAGACATAGATGAATATATGTACACATTTCCTAAAACTATTTACAATATATTGAGCTAAATATTTATATACACCAGAAGCTAATACAGTTTTCCATTGCTGCATAAATGCTTTCATGTTGCAGTACAGGACATTTATATAGTGTTAAGAGTAGAGTTAGAAAAAAGATGTTCATTGCAGTAGTAATTATTGATTAGTCAGGGTTGCAACAAGGGCATAGCCAGTGTATTTTCAGGAACATTTTCAGTTTTTGTTTAAAGAGTGGTAAGGAAGGAAGGGACGTAAGTTCACTAGGTAGAAGGTTCCATTTTTTTCCCAATTGCATTTGAGAACAGAGAGTCTCCTGCCATGTTGTTAGACTTACTAATTTTAATTTGCAGTTTATTTGATGAACGCAAGGCATTAAGATTTCTATAAGGGGTTATAAGGTCTAAAAGTATTGGAGTATTGTTAGGCTGGTTAAGGATCTTATGAGCAATAGTAGGTTGGTTGAGTTGAAGCAGATTCTGTAGTTCAAGCCACCCAAGGTGCTTGAGATTATGACAGTGATGGATTCTAAAGGGTTTACCAGTGGCAAATCTAGCATTGTTGTTATAGGAGGTAGCTAGTTTGAGAAGATTATTTTTGGATAGGTTGGTATATATTGGTGAGGCATAGAGAAGAGTAGAGATTAGATAGGAGTGGGCAATGGTAGTTCTTGCTATTGGTGTTCGGAAGGGTTTGATTCTGTACAGGAAACTCATTTTTCTGTTAACTGATTTTATAATGTTATTAATATTAAGGTTGTTATCTATTGTGATCCCTAGGAGTTTGGTGGTAGAGTCTGGTGATATGAGGGTGCCATTATTAGAGATGATTGAGAAGTCTATAGATGTTGACCTGCGAGTAGGAGTAAATTGGAGGAGCTTTGTTTTTTTGGGGATTCAAAAGGAGGCAGTGCTTCATAAACCATGTCTCAACTATGTTAAAAACCTTCTGGGTTTGGGATTGAAGTTCAGCTGCAGATTCAGTTGTACAGATTAAAGTAGAATAATCTGCATATTGTATATAAGCTGCATTGGGGAATAGCTAAGTGGAGATCATTAATAAAAATTGAGAATAAGAGGGGACCTAGAATGGAGCCCTGGGGTACACCCAGTGTAACTGGCATGTGAGATAATAGATTATTCTCCCAAAGCACAGCCTGTTGTCTGTTGCTCAGGTAGGAAGTGAACCATTTCACTGATAGAGAATCTAGGGAAAGTGATTTGAGTAGATATATAAGCAAGGTGTGATTTACCATATCAAAAGCCTTAGAAAGATCAATAAATATAGCTGAAGAGAGTATATTGTTAATGTGGCATTTATTAATGGTGTCAGTAAAGGATAGAAGGGCAGTAGTGGTACTATGGCAAGGCCTAAAGCCATGTTGGGTTTTAGCTAGTATGTTATGTTGAGTGAGATGGCCTAATAGCTGATGATGGATGCATTTTTCCATTATTTTTGCTGAAGGGCTATGGGCCAATAGTTTGAATAGTCTTTGGAATTCCCACCTTTGTGTAGGGGGATGATGTGTGAGATTTTCCAGATGGCTGGGATGGATCCTTCCTTAAAAGTTCTATTTATCAGGATGGAAATAGGATAAGCTACTTCTTTAGCTGCTTTTTGCAGATATTCAGCTGGAATCTAATCCGCTGAAGGGGTTCAAGGCTTAAGTTTAGCTAGGAGTTTAAAAATGAAATTAGTAGAGATGGGTTGTAGTATGAAGGTAGGAAGTGTGCTAGTCATAGGGGTAGGGAGGCTAGAAGTGTCAGGGGTTAGCCTACTGGCTAGGGATTGAATAGCTTCTGTGAAGAAGGAGTTAAGGTCATTTGCAGTTTGGAGGGGAGTCTCATGATTAGCTCCTATAAGGGGTTGGTGTAGTACAATGTCCTTGGTATAGGAGTTTGTTGATACTAGCCCAGAATTGTTGTAGGTTATTTTGGTGTGTTTGCTGCATTTTAAAGTAAAAGTTTTTTTTGTCTAGGAGTATAGATGTTTTAGTTGGGCGGACACAGTGGTGCAGCGGTTAGTGTTGTCGCCTCACAGCAAGAGGTTCTCCGGTTCGATTGTTGGCTGGGGTGCCTTCTGCACAGAGTCTGCATGTCCTCCCTGTGGTCATGTGGGTTTCCTCCAGGTGCTCCGGTTTCCTCCAACATCCCAAGGACATGCAGTAGGTGGAGTGGACACTCTAAATTGGCCCTAGGTGTGAGTGTGTGCATGTGTGTGCCTTCTGTGGAAGTTTGGGTGCCAGGCTGGCAACTCGACACCGTAAAACTCCACTGCCAATCATGAGCAGACAGGAGATCCGCTGTGGTGACCCCTAACTGGGAAAAGCCGAAAAAAGAAGAAGAAGTATAGATGTTTTAGTTGCGTTTCTAAATTGTCTAAATGTTTGTTGATCAGATGTGCTTTTAGTAGTTCGCCACCTAGTCCAGGCTTTATTTCGAAGTACGATTTTTTTGCCTAGTTTCTTTAGAGAGCCATGGGGCTGGTTTTGACCTGATTCTTATTTTACGTTTGGGAGCATGCTGGTCTAAGATGGTTAGGAATTTAGAGTTAAAGTATTGGACAACTTCTTCCAATGGGAGGGTTTTTGGATATGTCCAATCACAGGCACTAAGTTCACTCTGGAATAAATTTTGATTAAAATGTTTATTGGAACATATAGTCCTGTTTGATGTTGGGTGTGAGAGGTCTAATTTTTGCCTGATTATATAGGTTAAGGAGTGGTCACTTACATCATTAGGGAAAATACCTACTTTGTAGGTTTGGTGGTGGTTATTAATAAGTATCCATTCTAAGGTACTCTCTTTTTGGTTTGGTTTGTTAATTCTAGTAGGGGAGGTGATGGTCTGAGAGAAGCCATGAAGGTTAATATGTGAAGTGGGATGCTCAGTATTGATGCACTTCCAGTCAATATTAACATCACCAAGTATTATAGTTTCATGTGGGAAGGTTGCTGAGACCCAGCTAAGAATATCTTCCAAGGAGTTTATGTTATTTCCAGGAGGTAAACAGATACATATTGTATTTATGGATTTACTAGAATTTAGCTGAATCTTTGAAATAAGGACTTCAGCATTATTGTCTATAGGTGGATTATAGGGTGTGGTTGTAACTTGTAGCCCATCCTTGTAAAGGATGGTTACTCCCCCTCCTTTTCTGTTTTTATGGTCTTGCCTCAATATATTATAGCCTGGTGGGATAATTTCATTATCTTGAGTTTGTGCTTTAACCAAGTCTCTGTGAGGCATAGAATGTCAAAAGAGTATTATTTCTAAGAGAGAATGGAGATGCGGAACTTTATTGTTGACACTTTCGATACTGAGTTTTGCTATCAGGAGAGAGTTGGGGAGTTTATTTGCATTAAGTGTGATAGAGGGATTTGAGGTCAGATGATCAGTACATCAATGGACATTGGCTGGACCTGGGTTAGGATGGATGTCACCATTTTGTGAGGATAGCTTTCTTAGAATGTGCAATTTGTAATGTAAATTACTTAATAGAAACTGAGCTTTCTTGGTTGAGGGATTATAGTATTTGATGTGGGACAGCTTGTGGAACTTTGCAGGTAAGTAAGCGGGTCTGGATATTATATTTATGTTATTATGGGAGGTAGTGAGGGTTTGTGTGGATGTTTGCTTAGTAGGGTAATGGAACTGGAGGTTAGATAGGTGTTCAAAGGAGGTTAAGTAATAGGCAGGGGTTATAACAGATACAAGTAAGGTAATAAGTAGTACTGTAGTTAGTGTTGATATAGTTGTGGTAGGCATGGTGGATACAGTTGGTTGATGGGTACTGCCTAGTGGTAGTTAGGAAAGGCCTAAGGAGATTTAACACTAAGTAGTGAGAGCTATATTAGAGTTAAGTAAAGAGAAGGGGTGTGGTGTTATTTATTCAGGATGGTGGGTCTATCTGATTTGTTAGATGGAGAGGGGGGTGCGTCCAAGAAGTATAAATCTAGGACCCCTGGGGGTGGGTGGGAATTGGGGTAGGGGAGCGGAGTGAGCCCACAGGGCAAACGGAGCGGGATAGAGTCAGCCAGCAAGAGTGTAAGACACCAATTAAAAAGCCAATCAGTAAATCAGTGCATACAGGGACAGTTCATAGCAGGTAAGCTTTAATTTACCTGGCCGAAATCAAATAGTGGTACATGGGAGAACAAAATAGTCACTTTGTTAAGACTAAATGTCTGCTCACGTAATGCTCAGAGGTTTATGCTAGATTTGAATGGCAGAAAAGGTGGGCTGTTACCCAGTTAGATATTTGTATGCCATTTCTAAAATGTTAGCTGAGAGCCAGTGACTGTGTTCGGTATTATACTGCCATCTAGTGGCGTATGCAGGTAACAGCAATTAAAATAGCCAAACAAGGCTTATGAGAAAGATATTAAAGCCAAATAAACATGGAGGGAGGTTAACGGCCTCAGGGTTTGTCCGCGGATGTGCTGGCACTATTGATACTCAAGTAATAATTCCCTAAATTTGAACAGCAAAAAAGTTGAATAACACCTGCAGGTTGGCACTTACACTGAGAGGCTTTAGAGGGCCCGTCCGCTTGTCCAGGGAATTATTGAAGTGGACCAGATAGTTCTAAATTGGATAGGATTTCAGATGGGGAGGACAGACTGTGTATCAGTGCTTTATGACCAAGCTGTAAAAAACAGAAGAGGAGAATGAATTACAACTACGTGAATAGGGTTTAAAGAGGAGAGAAAGCTGGAGGGTCAAGCTGGGAAGAGGTGCTTGTTATAGGTAGAGACTAGGGGAGAAAAGTAAGGAACAGCTGGAGAAGAGAGCAGACTAGGCCAGGAGAAGTAAAAGCTGTTGGAAAGGAAAAAAACAGGAGAGGCAGAGGGTGCAGTTATAACAGTTGATAAAATGCCGCAGGCATGTGAACAACACTTATAAACAACGTAATTCCTGCATGCACAGAAGTATCATACACACGCCCAACTAGCAGGCAGATAAACACTGAATATCTGAATTACTCTTCTAACAACCTATTATAGTAAGCATATAAAACAGTGCTACAGTGTTCTTTAATTCCTGTAGAACAAAAACGGTTTAAAACAGTTTAGGTTATTTGTTATTCAGCAGTAAAACTACACATAACAGGCAGAAACCACATTACTAACTCTATATCAACAGGACAGCAATGGTATCAGTTAACAGCTGTATGCAGTTCAAGGTACAACTTATGAATTTCGCAGGGCTAGATGCATATTCCCTAACATATCCTAATACAGCAGTACTTAGTCGTACATGAAAGTCAGGACCTCCACTGAATTAGCGTCCATAGACTAAAAATTACAAACAACAATCATCTACGTTACAATTTGTGTGGCCAGTCCAGTTCTCTGAGTTAAGATAAGTTTATAACATATCTGCCCTACAAGTAAACACAGGAGGCAGCAAAAATGTACTTACGAGCAAGTACACACATATATATATATATATATGTATATATATATATATATATATATATATATATATATATATATGTATATATATATATATATATATACATATATATATATATATATATATATATATATATATATATATATATATATAGATAGATATAAATGTCAGAATAATATCAACACTTATTGTCTATATAAACTCTTGGTCAAACAATAAGTAACTAAATGTATTTTAAGCATACTTTTCCTATAGCTTTCAGTTATATGATTTCCAATGAGAGAAAAAAAATAAGAAAAATATTTTTACCTTTACACCAAGGTTTGTTCATTTTTTTTATAACACACGAGTATATTCTGTCAGATAAATAGTATTACCAGTAAATAACTGGTAATTTTTTTTCCCTTTTAGTTTCTTATTAGTTTTGTCATTTGTAAATATTTTACCATGACAGCTAATATCCACATCCTCTATTTTGTCTAATAGTTTTCTTGACAAAGTCTGCTGCTTCTTCAAGGTTGTTAAATATTTTTTGACTGTCCAAAAGGGTAATCTTAATTCTTTCAGGGAATGAGATCTGAGCTTTTCTATCAGCCTTTTGATGAGAGGGATACCTTCTTTTCTTTTTGTTATTGTAGTGGAAGTATAGTCATTGTCAAGTGTTATATTTCTCCATTGAGCTGTATTGGATTTCCTGACCAGGCTGTTCTCAATACAAAGTCTTTGTCTTCAGTTGATAAAAATGTCACTATAATAGATCTCACTGCTGCTGGATTCTTGGAGAAAGAAGTGTTGGATAAAGACCTGTGAGCCCTCACAATCTCAAATGAGAAGGACTCAGGAAGATTCAATATTCTGAGCAGCCATTCATTTAAAAACAGGACCATATTACTTCCTTCCATTTTTTCGGGTACTGCATATATTCTGATATTGTTCCTTCTTGATCTGGACTCCAGATCTTCTACTTTCTCTAATTATTGGTTGTTTTGTTTTAGAAGGAAATCTATCTGAGTGTCATTTTCCATCTGTCTCCCATCAATGTCATTTACAGTTTCTTCTATGGCTGCTATTTGGTCAGAATGCTTAGTAATCATTTCTTTCAGGTCATCTATTTGTTTCTTACTTTCCTTTTTCATGTTCTCCATCATTTTTTCTAAGTTATCCATTTTCACAGAGAGGTCTTGTATGCTGGAGATTATTGTATGAAGTTCTTTTTTCATGAAACTGTCTTGAGGAGAGGCTCTTGTATGACTCATGATTTTACCCAGTTGTGCTAAGCTGTAGAACTTCTGACATGAGATTTCTTGATAAAAGTCTCTGAAAACTTGAGTTTCTTCTTTGTAGGTAATCCATAATATCAAGAAATATAACTTGTGAGAAAAAGTTTTCGAAGATTTTTAAGTTAGAATATAAAAATCCTGAGAGAAACAATCTTTACAGGCAGAGCATCAGAAGAGTGCTGCTATCACCTAGGCATCTTAGCCACCCCCTCCCCCCGATTATGGCATATTTTTGATCTGCAGTAATGATGCAAAACAAGATATCAAGGCAGAGAAAGGACAACTTCAACCATGAGGAAAACCACATCCTCATGGCATTCCTTGTGATATATAGTAACAAATCATCTGCTGGGGTAAAGGAGGGTCCCAATCAAGCTGAAAGGACAAAATCCTGGAGTAAAGTTGCCCTGGACATTAATGCAGTCAGTGGAAGAAACTGCACATTAGCACAATGCAAGAAGAGGGTAAATGTTATAATAGGATGGGTTAGAAGCAAGGTGCGGCAGAATGTCATTTTACATATCAGTACTGGGGGGCCTCCAACAGTTATCTCTAACACCTGATGAGGAATATTTCATATACATCCATGGGGATGACTATGACACAGAATATGATGGCACTGGAATAATTAGAGGTGATGTGGACACTGGTTGTTACCAACATCTGCAGATGCAACAACAGGAGAAGTATTTAAAAAACAGTAACATATATTTATATGGAGAACTGAATGCCGATATGGATGATTGTATTAAACACAAGACAACTAGTATTAATAGGTGAATCTTCCACAGCTACACAGAAGGCAATATTCATGATAAGTGTGCCCCCCACCTCCTAAAAAAAGCATAACAGAGTACTATTTATTAGTAATGTTTTCAAATTATATTTTATAGGATTATCAACAGAAAAAAAGGGTCAACTCTACCAATAAATTTATGGTTATCCATAGAAGAATGGTTGTTGAAGATGATGATGATGGTTATGCTGATGATAACATAGTTATAAGACATCCAGAGGAAAATGGCACATAATCCCCAAAATCCAAGATGAATGGCAGAATCTCACTGTCCACAACATATTAGTAACTCTACAGGAAGTGACAGTGCATCACAAAGTCAAGCATGTGATGACATTATATTCATGCTTGTTCAGGGAGAAAACCTATGCACTTCTACTCCATTAATTTCAAATCCAGGCAAACACTTTCACGATGATGACAAACATTCAGAGGTAGCATTGTCCACACTGACACCTTTATAAAGGGGAGTCGGGTACAGGAATTTGTTACAACTACCCCAGGAACCATGTAGATCATTGGCTGCCCAGCAACAAATGTACTGTGACATTGTTAGGGCTCAGAGCACTGCCAGAGAGTTAGATGGAAATGGTCAGAATCCTCCAGGGCACACATAAGGATTTCCAACACTAAGTGGAAATGGCCCAGATAGAGTTAATGCCATAATGGGTAGTATAGTGGTACACCAAGATTCCATGGCTTCTTTCATTCGTACATTAGTTAGGACTTACCCAGACTTAAGCAGGATTCAGTCTTGGAAGGGGAAGAGGGCAAGGTACTGTCTGGGCACATGGAGGCAGATCACATGAGACTACAAGTCCTTCTCAAGAAAGTACTGTAATTGCTCAGAGATAACAAGCACAACAGATTTCATGCAGGCTACATCAGTGTTCAACTACACCTAACAGAACCTCTCAACTGAGGTCCCAGTCATCGTCCTGCAACACTGTCAGATAAAGGTCTACAGGTTCACCATCATGAAGTAGGTCATAACATCAAACCAACTCACTTTCCAGTTCTCATGACAACCCCTCTTCAAAAATCACTTGCACCATCACTGAGCCTGTCTTTAGCAGATGTGTATGACACATCTGACCTTGACCTACTGTGAATCATGTGTGCCATATCTGTTATATACAATCTGACCTTTGCAAACACAAGTATGTGGTTAACCTGGATTTAAAAAGAAGCAAAGAAAATGTGGGGACTCAGAGAGCACTTTTCAACTGTACACATTTCATTATTTTAATGGTACTGCTTAAAACCTCATTTAACTGTGGAAAAAAGGTGAATGTCATAGCATAAGACTGCAGTGATTAACACCATTAATGTTGTATGCAATGATATTGTTACAGCTACCAGTTAGCTGCAAATTCAAAGTAGTAATACACACATTTTTCAGGAAAACACTGATAAGAAAAATGCATATTAAAATCAATATTCTGCTATGTAAACCACCTCACCTTTACCACTGCACAAATATATTTTTTTCCTCTGAGGCCACAAGTATGACAAAATAAAATAATCTGATGTATGGTACCTCAGACAACATACTTTAAACTGAGAAAACATTACATAATATTAAAAAAATATGATACCTTTTCATTCAAATGCACGGGATGATCTCATGTTAAATACTGAATTAATAATTTTTTACTTATTGAACTACTTGAGGAAAATCAGTATGCACATACTTAAGTAAACCATCTAATTAGAATATATTGTGCAAAACAGCAAAAAAAATGTGATTATTATTTATGATAATGCCTTATGACATTAATGAACAATAGTCAGAGAGTAGCCAAGCATAACTTTTACAGACAATAATATGAATAACAGCTCTGAAAAAAATAAATATTTAAAGATGAGGAGGAATGTCAGATGAACCATGACAGCAGACCATGCACCACACAGCAAAGCTCATATACATCCATGTATCATTATACTCTATGTGTTTTTTTCAAGAAAGGAAACAATAACTTGAATGTCATGGTCCACAGTTCTGGACTAGATGCCACCTCTTTACCTGTGCAACTGTATGCCATGCACGAGCCTGATGCATGGGGTCCCTTCCTACTGCAGCCATCTGTTTATCATTAATTATAGTAAGATTGAAACTGGGAGCTGCAGTGACAGCATGGGTCATTTCACCACCAGATTAGTGCAGTATCATGTTGTGCAGAATGCAACATGCAAGTAAACATCCTGCAACCAGTAGATGGGTCATACTGAAGGGCACCACCAGACTCATCCAGGCTGGCAAAATGACTCTTCAGAAGGATAAAGACTCTCTGAATGACAATATAGGTCTGGGACAAGGTTGTTCTATAGGTCTTTTCTGCAGCTCCACTTGAATTACTCAGTGGTGTTATGAGCCATGACTCCAGTAGATATCTAGCTTCACCTGAAAGATGAAAAAAAATGAGAGAGTAAAAAGGTGGAATAAAACAAAGAAAAAGTGGTTTAGCATTCAGAAAAACATTTCACTGTGAATGACTACTTAAATAAAATACAGAAAAGAAAAACACAATTTTCCAACACGATGACACTTGTGCATCCTACCATGCAGGAAGAAGCAGTAGAGTGAGCTGGTGTGGATGATTTTTGAATCATGTCCAATGCCAGGGTTGTGGACAGCGATATTGCTGATGCACTGCCATGCATCACACACTACCTGGCAATTGATGAAATGGTAGCCATTCCTACTGTGGTACTGCTCAAACCATAGGCCAGAAGGGGCCCAAATTGCAATATGGGCACAATCTGTTGCACTGAGTACCTTAGGGAAACTTGCCACCCCATAAAAGGCCTGCATAGTCCTAGCTTGGTCCTGATGTGACACCGGGAAATAGATGTATTGATCCACACATGCTAAGAATACATCAAAGAAGTACTGCAGTATTGTTGAGGCAGAAACAAGTGAGATACGCAACATAGGTTCATAGGTAGGTACTACGTAAGCCTAGCCAGCAAGGTACCATAGCTTAAGCCACCCAAGAAAGTTATTTTCCTGTGCCACTGTCCAGCAGAGACACATAAGTGATCCCTGGGGTGTATTTCCTATTTCTCATCCACTCATCAAGAGTTTTCTTGAAGAGTGCTAATGAAGAACTTTGCTTGACATAGATGGGTAGCTTGTTCCAGAATATAGGAAGTCTCTGGGACAGGAATCTATCCCTCCAGCGTGCCCTGTTTATTGTGGTGACAAGGTTTAGGTCCCTAGAGTGTGTAGCTTGGAGGGATTGGGATTTCTTTAGGTGTAGCATGTCTAACAGCTCTGGGTTTGACATAGCTTTATATGTTAGGCAGAGATCACCTCGGAGTAGGCGATATGCTACGGAGTAAAGCTGGAGTTTTTTGAGGCAGTCAGTGTAGGGCATTTGTTAGATGCCAGTAATCCTCTTTGTGAGGTACTTCTGTGGCCTTTCCAGCTGCTGCAGATGTCTTGTGAGGTACATTCCAAAAGGGGCGTTGTACTCTATAATGGGTCTAATGAGTGACGAGTAGAGGGGAAGAATGACCTCTTTTTTCCTGGATGAGAATCCTTTTATGATGAGGTGTGCCACGTAGAAGGACTTCCTGACTACTGTGGCGATGTGACTATCAAAGGAGAGTCTACTGTCCACCTGGGTCCCAAGGTCTCTTATCACGCATTTGGTGTTAAGTAGATTGCTGCCTATGTGGTAGTTCATGGGTACAGAGTTTTTACCAAAGGGCCCTAGGTCTGTCTCTGGAAGGTCCCCATAGCAAGAATAGTGAGTGCTATACAGACCTTAGTATCCACAAGAATAGGAAATTCATGCATTCCTTCATTACCCCTGTTGGAGTCATACATATTCACTCCTTATAATATCTCTGCCCACTCTAAACCTATCTAGCATCTCCTGATTGTTAGACTTATAATGCATTATTATCTGCTTATCTCTCCACCTTCTTAGCCAGCAAGCACTGCTGGTTGCAAGCGTTTTTGGCTCAGCCAAGACAAGCAGTACACAATGGGAAATAGCAAGGCTAGTGACAGTATCTTCACAGACTGCAAAGTAGATAGCAAATTCAAAACTCTTCTTTATATCTGTGGACAGCACAAAAAAGTGGAAAATGTCCACTATGAATTACAAATAGGTGAGCGAATGCTTCATTAGCATATGCCAATTTACATCATTTCTTATCATCTCATTATGACTTAATTTGCTTAAGCTTATCTCCAGCCATTGTGCATTAGAGTACATGGCCTCTATGAATCACAGACAGAGTGGATGGCCTTAACATGTTATCATAATGATTATGAATACCAACTAGCATGTATTAACCAAGTAATGATGAAATGTGGCTAAAACAGTCATTAAGCGAATATGCTGAAATTTTGTCAGTCTTTAATGATGACATATGAATATCATAATAACTAATGTTAGAAGACAATACCACCCCTGTTTTGCCTTCCTCCACACAAACCCTACAGATTTTATCAGTCATATCAGTTTCTAATCATTTCAGTTTCCTCATTATGAATGGGTTATGTATGCAACATTTGAGCACATTGTTTATCGGATACATTTTCTGTACCATACATTATTTATTTATAGTGCAATAGCTCAACATTTCAATAGTTCTGGTAAACTGTATATAGGCTAAAAATACAGTAAAGAATGCAGACTTTTCATAAATTTCCTGTGAATCCACTCAAAGAAAACAAAGAACTATATTCAAGTAATGGCCTTACATAGACAGCAAATTGTTTAGCCAATGTGAATACACAGCATATAGCGATGCTTCTCAAAGTAAGCCAAGAATCAAAACAGCTGTGTTTCCTACTACTGATACATGTTTTTAAATTAAAAAAATATTAAAGTTGGTGATGAGCTGATCTTCATGTTATGCAACAATAAAATACAAATTGCTTAACAAATATAACTTAGGTTGAAATCTATACATTAGGGCTCTTTCGGTAAGATTAATTTTTTAGCCAATGATTAACCCTCCATGAATTGAATTAACTCTTCTAAAATAGTTACTGAAAATTTGAAGGTCATATTGTATATTGTGCTAATACTTAAATCATCAGAATATTTTGCCATCCAGTAATTATCAGAAAAATTAATTTGGGAAAAGACCATATTGAACAGGACCTCTCCCAACCCTGACCCTGTGCATTTTCAGCCCTGATAGGTGACCCATCTGAAACTAATCTTAGCTATTTGATGACTACCTGTAAACCAAGTAGAAACCAGTTTAGTAAATAATGAATTCAGAGAGTTGTCAAAGAATCTATCACATGATGTCACATGATGACAAATGTTATCAACGGCTTTCAACAAATTTTAGTGGATGGCTCAGTGGTGTAGCAGTAGAATTGTCACCTCACAGCAAGAGATTCTCTGGTTCAATTCTTGGATGGGGTGCCCTCTGTGTGGAGTCTGAATGTCCTCCCTGCATTCATGTGGGTTTCCTCTGCATACTCCGGTTTCCTCCCACGTTACAAACACATGCATCTGGAGCATTTCTCCCTGGGTCTCCTCTGAAAATTGGCTTCCTTCCAAGTCGGACTTTCACAGTAAACAAATGTTAAATAAAATAAAATCCAGAGACATCTTCCCCACACAGATTTACTGTTTCAAGGCTATACTAACTGATTCATAAATATTTGTCAATCAGTTAGCATGCCCCTGGAATGGGTTAATATTGTAGGGAGTGCTTCTGGATTTGTTTATTTATTTAAGAATTTATTAGTTTTATTTATTTATTTATTCATTTCTTGCCAGTTGTTGACTAGGTAGGTTGCTCAACCAGAGACATTTCGTAACCACAAACAGGGCCCTCAGCCAAATACAAACATCAGTTAACATTTAGAGACATCCAATTGTATACTACATGCACAAGTATTGTTTCCAGTATACTTTGTTGCATTTAGAATTTTACAAATATACAACAATTATATAGTATTTTTAAAAGATTTGCAGTGATGTGTGGAAGATTACATTGTCAAATTGCAGACATAAATATGAAATATGATCAGAGAATAGCTTCACGTAGAATAGGTATATATATATATATATATATATATATATATATATATATATATATATATATATAAATGCATATTTTTTTAAAAAAATATATACAGCAATGTCTTAAACAGCTTAAGCACTAGAAAGTCAAGAATAAATCAGTGAAAGGCTTTTATTTAATTTTTATAATGGGAATTATTAAAGCAATGACATTTGATTAAGTCTGAGCTAATCTTTAGAATAATGATTAACTGACAGCAATACACCAACACAGGAAGTAACTGTGAAATCTAATCCTGATACCTTAAACAAATTCTGAACTGATTTTCTGATATGTTTCTATTTAGAGACAGATTCTAGTCTCATTAGGTGTCAGGTTAATATATTTTATATCACCTTACTTATGACATCTACCTATTAGAAATGAAGGCATCTAAAAGTGAATGCAGGTAGAATCAAGAATTACATATTCTTCAACAAATACCACTAAACTTGTGTAAAGTATCGAGACCAAAGAGTTTGAAAAAATGCTGCCAGAGTAATCTACTATTCCTTAACATAATGGGTGATTCAGAATAGATCTTATTGTCAACTGTATTCATGAATTTATTCTGCATGCTGTATTTATCAAACATTGCTGTAATTCATGAAGAATACAAACGTATCAGAAAAAAATGCAGGAAAATTGTAGTTGCCTAGCAAGTCTCCACCCTTCCCCATTATATCTAGCCTGTTGCAGCAGCCTGCATATCTACCATAGCCGACAATCATTCTTTTAATCCTATCTGCTGTGAATGAGCGCTCCTCATGTGTTATCTTATTTCATATTTACATTTATCATCCAGATGTGTCTAGTTCTCTCTTTCTCGCATTTGTTTTCATACTTTATCTTAAATGTATTTTATAAATTAAAATGTCAAAATTAATTGTACAGTATCTGGACTATTAACATATTAACTTAGCTGGGGATTACTGGTACATATTGTGAAGATAAACATTGTTAAATTTATTTTAGATTTCAGGCTTCATTAAATGCAGCATGACCGTATAACATGCTTTTGTTATATGCTGTACAAACTTAAGTCTGCATGATATTAGCATTTTCCAGTAGAAATGATAAAAATGTAAACAGAAGACAAGTATAACAATTTTTAATTACAAATATACGGTGGTGTAGCTGTTAGTATAAATGCAAGCTGCTGAAATTACAAATAACATATAAGGAACAGCAATAACAACAAAACCACATTTTAATAATACTGCAAGGTAATTGGCAATGTTTCAAAGGAAGGAAGTTACACAAACATTCATTTCTACTGCAGAGAAATAAAATGCATCCACTCTGAATGTAAAGCCAGTCTACAAACTCATCTTTTACCTTTTCCAAATAAAAAATCTAAGGGATTTATGGAACAATCAAGTAACACAATCCATCATTTTGACATTTCTTTTGTGATTTGAACTTTACTACCCTTAAGTTGCACCTAGGATATGTTTTAGAATAGTCATACTGAGGACCCAGAAGCACTCTGTTCCTTGATAATGTTAAGCATATTTTAAACTTCCATTTACACCACATTCTGCACAGCATAGTGTGTTTCTGCAAATAGCCAGTAGTAGGGCTGTATTGTCTGGTATGTGGCAGTCACAACTAAATTATTTTCTTTCACAAAACCATTATTTACCTGACAGGCAGTAGATTTTTTAAGCCAATATATTTATCATGAAGTTTCTTCCCTTCAAGGTAAAAGATACATTTATTTGTTTTATCAGTTTCTTTTTTAATGATTGGATATACCTCACTAGATCTACAGGTTGTTTTCAGGAGAGTTCCAAGGTGCTATTTTTTATTATGCAATGTTATCTACGAAAAGACAAGAAACATGCATGCTGATTGGCCAGTCCAACCAGCGTGCACATTGTAAATCCAAAGTAATCTAAGTTATAAGTCCGGCTGCTAAGAAATCATGCAGCCCTGCCTTTCTTTTCAGAGATGGCACTGTATAATAGCAAAGTTTTAACAGCCAAAGTGAAAAATAATGTGCCTCACCCAATCTAGAAACTGATGTGCTTACTTCTATGAAGAAAGGCACTCTTCTTCCTCCACAAAGTTTCCTTAAGTCAAGGAGCAGGCTTACCTTTTTGAGATAATAATCACCCAGTAAGACTGGAGTCTTGCACACCACCACCCCTCTGTACTTCTTTGTATATACTTTAACGATTCATGCAACCTAAGGATGACAGTCTACAGAACCCACAATATTCCATCTTGGGCTTGGATTTCCAGTTTCAGGTTTAGGAGGCAGCTAGAGAAGCCTACACATTGTATGGATTTAGCGACCATTTGAAGTGTAGCAGTTTGGTTAAATTTTGCTTGTGGATACTTAAAAGTAGTTTAAGTGTTTGAGAAACGTGCAGTGTTCTGTTTGAATGTTGGCTGTTTTAAAGCTCACTTGTCAATAAAAATAAATTATGTGTTTTAAATGCTGCAAAAAATATTAAAGATTGTGAGGATTATAACTTGTGCTACAAAGAAGATACTGTCAGAACCAGGTAGTTGTTAGAAACGCTCGTTGAGTGCTGAATTGCAATGTCCATTTCTAAACAGGAAGTAGTGATGGTGTCAAATAGGGCATTGTCTTGAACTCCTCTGTTTTTTTTTTTTGTTTTTAGTTTACTTTCTATATAAGTAAGTCCTCCTGAATAGTATTAGTGCTTAAAGCAACATAGAGGTAAACTTTAAATTGTAGTTTCATTCAGTTTTAGCACAGCACTGAATGAATAAAGGACAATTCTTAACAAAATCCATGACAAATCCAGAAGTAATCAGGGAAAACTTTAAAATATTATTATACAATGTCACCTCCTACTGTTTGGAATATAATTCTCAAAAGTTCAAGACAAAACAGAGGGGCTGTAGCTAACTATGTGAAAGTGGAAGAATACAAAGTAAAGCACATAAAAACCTAAACAACTACACAAACATAACACAACACAAAACTAACATAATTGTATAATAGCAATAACCCATGGTTGGGTATGGGTAATGCTGGATTTAACTACGGTTGGCTTTGTTTGGTCACTTAGGCTTCACCCTCGTGACCAAACCACGCCAACTGTGGGTAAAACCAGCATTACCTACACCCAACCGTGGGTAAATCCAGCATTACCACATCCAGCCATGGTTTATCGCTATATTCACTACTGAAAGTTGGTCAGTATAACATGGGAACTCCATTGCAGTTTATTAGAAAAGTGCCTTGCTACAGGAGAAATAGAGATTGCTGTTCTGAACAGTGTCAGTGTGCCTTTGAAATATGGTGAGGTTACTGAAAGCACAGAAAAGTCTTCTGAAGTTTATGATTTGATGCAAAAAGGGAAGTGGTTATTCTGTTTGGAGTGAAATGTGCCCTAAATTCTCCACGTTTTTGAAAAACAAATGCAATCACAACAGCATACAGAAATGCAAATGTAGTTTGGAGCTTATAGTGAGCACTAATGATGAGATGATTGTGATAGTTACACAGGAAAATCCAGACAGGTAGTTGAACATAATGATAAAGATGTCTTTGTATTTTGTATGTACAGGTCTGAAGAGTCACAGGATCAGAGGGAAAAAAACAGGAACGGCCTGTGGGAAAATGTCTAATGGTGATGGATGAACTGAATTAATGACAGTGAAGATTTGAATAAACAAACAAGTAAAGAAAGAAGCAAACCAAAAATCTGAGGTCTTGCAGGGTGAAATAAAAAAGGCAATGAAGCTAGAGAACTTTTATGAAAAACAATGTGTTGTAAGATTTGACTGTCTAAGGATAAATGCCTGACATTTGAAAAGAGAAGTAGATATATGGGGAAATTATGTTTGTAAGAAATAAATTGTTACTAAGAAATGTGCATGTATTATTACATATGTGTGATGATAGTTTATTCAATGTAAACTTTAAGGAGAAAGCTAGTTTGGAAAAAATTATGTAGAACAAGAGAAAATTAAACCAAAGTGTAAAGGTTCATGGCTAGAATTTTACACCATCTTCCAGAATGTACGCCATCTCACAAAAGCATATGCCACTTAACCACAGACAAGGATTTCTAGGAATGTTTCATGACAGTGCATGTGAACTTACAAGCGTAAGCAAAAAAATTAACAAAATTATAAAACTATAAATCATGCTAAATGTGTTGTTTCTTTTTATTTCAGTTTTATAATTTCTCATTGCACAACATAAATTGTTTAAGAAAATGTGCATCTACATTGTATAGCACGTATACCTAACTATACACTTGCTTTGAAACCACAATTTTGAATATACACAATATGTAATGTGCCTATGTTATTCAAGTATGAAATAGCATATGAACTCCAGTAAAAAAGTCATATACAGTACTTCATAAATTGGAATCTATTTTTGATGAAGGTAGATACTGGAGTGTGGCTGGAAGATTTAGGTAAGCTTACAATATGCACTACATGATCTAATGACTTTCTAAAAATGTATATGTTTGGGAAAAGATAAAAATATATATTTTTTTTATTTTATACTTTAGTCAGTCTAGGCATTAATTCAAATGACAGGAAGCTGGACATGTTGTAAATTATTGTAAAATAAAGGAATGCCACCAACGAGAGGCAATGTGACCATAAAAACTGACTGTAGGAAATAGTTTTGTTTATTATAAGAAGATGTATCTGTGAACATTTAAATAATGAAAAAAAACTATCAGGGTTTTAAATGCATTTGAAAACTAAATACCTGATAAAATTTCCAAATAAGACATACATTTTAAAGGAAAATAAATAAATAACCTAACTACAAAAAGTAGATACCATTTACAATGTAACAGTATGGGTGTCAGTAGGACTATAATTATTAAAAGTATATCAGACAAAAGAAATACAAAGATGGCAGCAATGGCATAAAGAAGTAACACTGAAAAGGAAGCAACATTGTCCAAAGTATAGAAGATATAGTCAGTATTTGGCAAGAAGGGCTAAATGATGAAGATGATATGCAACAAGTTTCAGTCTGAAAAACACATTGATAAAAGAATGACATCTGGGTCAAATAACAGAAATTATGAATACAGAAACAAAAAAAGAAAATGGAAAATAATTCTCATTTAAGTTTCTTTGTTAAAATTGTCTTGTTTAAGAATGAAAGTCAGGGAAGGATGATAATTCTTTTATCACTAACATGTAGAAATTGTAACATGAGAATATATAAATATAACAAAAAGACCTGTCCTATGAGTCACTGCTGGGTTTTCTGCCAAGGAGTTTTAGTATAACCATGTAATATCAGGGTGGATTTCACCACAACATGCTGGACAGCACATGCCAGCAGAATGCTTTTCAGGAGCATTTCCAAGTTTTTCTACTGTGTTGTGACTGTTGATTTGGAAAAAAAGTGGAAAAAATGGAGTGTAGCTGTGCATGGGTGCTCCTCTTGCAAAAGTTATTCTTGTGTGTTTTTAAGATATTTGACTCAGCAGTTTTGATATTTATCTTTTGCAAACTGGTGAGTCAAAAGTGATTGCAGCAACAATGCATAGGTAAACCACGATGCTTTGCTAGAGATGGCCTGCATCTGTTTCACTTTGGCTTCAGGCTCGTGTCAAAGGCCCTTGCCTCCCCCATAGTGCCTTTTTTAGGAAAAGTCATGAGGTCAATACTGCCAACATAAAAATTTCAACAAAATACAAATTAAAGGTCATGCTGCTAAATGCTAGAAATCTAACATGAAACTGCACTCATTGCAAGCATTCTTAACCCTGGAAGATACTGACATTTGTGCAACCACAGAAACCTAATTCAAAGCTGCAGAGTGCACCCCAGCCTTACCTGGTTACTAATCCTTTCATACATTCAGACCCCAAACTGTGGGCGGCAAAGCCAAAGGAGGAGGAGTTTCAATATATATTAAATACACACAGACACCTCCAGGCCGGACAAACAATATGACACACAGGAGACACTCTAGGTGCAGTTATCCATTAACAAGACCCCTATTCAAATCATAGCTTGCTACAGGCCCCCAAATTTGACTCAAGATGCCCAGTGTACCTATCTGGACCTCTTCGAATCTATCAAGATTCAACCCTTTACCCTGTTCCTGGGCAACTTTATTTACCCAACCATAGGTTGGAAAAACTACTCATGCCACGACACAAATGCCAAAAGATTCCTAGATTTTATCCATGCAAATGCCTTGGAATAGCTAGTTGATACCCCCACACCCCCACAAGAGATGATAATATCTTGGACTTGGTGTTAACCAACATAAGTAATCACTGAAGCACCACTACAGTATCATCCTCCCTGGTAAGATTTGACCATAAAGCGGTCACTTTCGAAGTCAGCATCCCCCCCCCCCCCCAGCTAGGATCAAATAAAAAGAAACTTCTCCAAGCTGATAATAACCTTTTGAGGGATGGTATAAACAGGTTCATAGCCCCCTCCCCCTCTGTAGCAACTGGCACCAATGTCCAAATCTACACCAAAGTACTACACAAGTATGTACATAGATGCATGGAATCAAGAATACCTGACAGGACAAAATCATCCTCCTCAAGGAAGAGTAAACCTGTCTGGTGGACATCTGTGATAAATAAACTCTATAACAAAAGGAAAAAATTGCTGTCCAGGACCAAGAAGGAGCAGGTTGCCAACTGGAAGCAATTTCTCCATAGACTGAACAAGCAAATAAGAGCACTAATGAAATCCTCTAAAAGCAACTCCGAGTCCAACTTGGCTACATCCACTAGAGACAATCATAAGGCCTTCTTCATGGATGTCTGCAATCTCAAAGGAAGCACCCAGATCTTTTCAGAATTGGTGGTCAAGGACACCAAATACACAAATGCTGTAGATATGGCCAATCTACTGCTGACAAATTCAGCAAAAACTTCACCCCTCTGTTTCCCACATCAGTAAATTAGGACATCCCCATTACCTGCGTCCCACCCTTTATCTCTAGGGAACAGGTCATCACTGCCATCTCAAATGCAAAAAACACAGCCTCCATGAGACCCGATAACATCCCAGGCCACAGCCTACATGAACACAGACATGAACTTGCAGTACCTTTAGGCACCCTATTCAACCAAAGACTGAATACCGGCTTTGTCCCAGCCGAGTGGAGGAAAGCCACTGTCATCCCTTTACATAAAGGTGGAGCATTCACTAATCCAGGAGATTATAGACCCATCATTCTAACTAGCCTGAACTGCAAAGCCATGGAATGGATTATCATGGACCTCATTAACATTGACATTGGCAACCTCCAAACACTCAACCCCACTCAGTTTGGCTTTGTCAAGGGGAGGCCATGTCTGTTAAATTTGGTTGATTTCTTTGAGGCAGTCACCAAAGTCATGGACAAGGGAAAGATGGTGCACACCACCTACCTTGACCTGGCCAAAACCTTCAACACTACTCCCCACTTGGGCATAATATATAAACTCTCAACTACACATCAATCCATATGTTAATAAATGGGTAGCAAATTGTCTCACTGATAGAATTCACCTAATCAAAATAGGGGAAGCCACCTGAAGGAGTAGACCTATAACGAGTGGCGTACCCCAGTGATCAGTCTTGTGGCCTCTGTTATTCAGGATATACTTCTCTGAGGTGAAGGTCAAAATCTGTGGGCTATGGCTGACCAAGTTTGCAGATGACTGCAACCTGGGCACAGTCATCACTTCCACAAGTGATGTGGGCATACTCCAATTGGGTCTCACCCAAACAAAAAGTGGTGCCAGATAACATGGCCTCAAGCTGAATACCAAAAAATGCATCATCATCCCTTTGGGGAGAGTGATGCCCCCACATATAATCACATTAATAACAATGTCCTAAGTACGCAATCAGTTGTGAGGGATTTGGGTACCCAGGTTGATAGCAACCTGAGTTTTGGCCACCATGTTCCTTCCATTGTACCGAAAGCGGTGCAGCTCATAAGTAAGGGTGTCTCATCCAGGGACAAAGAGGTCATAACATCCCTGTATTCTTCCATTATAAGGCCAATTATTAAGTACAATGTCATCTTTGGTATGTACCTCGCAAAGCACATGCAGCAGCTGGAGAGACCACAGAGGTTCCTCACGAATCCAGGGTGTCAAACATCTACCCTACACAGATAGGCTAAAAGCCCTGTCCCTCTAATCAGTTTCATACAGACTCCTCAGAGGTGACCTTTGTCTGACATACAAAGCTTGGATCGTTCAGCTCTGGTGTGTGGATGTCAGTTTAAGTGGTTTGTTCTGTTTTTTCTTTCAGACAAAGCAATCCCAGACCCTGGCTTGATAGGACTGCTTAATATACGCAAGTCAAGCTCCACTCAAGTAACCCATATGTCTGACCTCAAGCTGGTCTGTGATATCAATAGAACTTGTTGGTGGGACAGATTTGTGTCCCGGAGACTCCCCCTTCTGTGGAACAGACTCTCTCTCCAAGTCAAGCAGAGTAGCTCATTATCTCTTTTTAAGAGCAACCTGGATAACTGCATGGGAAACAGAAAATACACCCCTGGGATTCCACCTGTGTCCCTGCTGGACAGGGGCTTTTGGTGCTGACTTGTCTAAACATGAGCTAAACTCTTGGCTAGGCTTATAAGGGCCTCAGGGCCAATAGCCTAGTAACTTCCTATGAGCCATTGATCCTATAAGGGCTAGATTCCAAGGACTCAACAATCCACTGTGATGACAAGCTTCACTAAGGGAGATTCATGATGCAGTCCTGGAAATAGTGACACATACATTAATGCATCAAATAATATCTCGTGAGCATGAGAAGTATACTGCTTGATGTTAAAAGGAGAAATATCCGCCATGTTGAAACATGCTAAACAAAGCAAATTTTAAAGAAAAAAAGAAAGGTCCAATGTATGGCTGCAAATGCTTACAGCATTCTCTTTTACTGAAAATAATTGTGCAGATAAAAATAACACGGTCAGCAGATGCCAAGGCTGCACATAGTGCTGCTTAGTTGAAATTCTACGCATTAGAAAACAATAAAATGATATGACTCTAGCTACCAATAAATAAATACATAAATAAATATAAGTATTTCTTGCAGGTAGGCAAGGCTGTCTACCACCTTGTCAGGATCAAATCCATCCAGTCACATATATACCAACTCCACAGTCTCACAATCATAAAGAAGTAAGAAAGCTTCCAAAACAAAGAATCACAGCCAGTGCACACTTAGAAGCCTCTCTGGCAGTTATTTTCTATGAAACAGAGAGTGATAAGTTCAAAAGCAACGAAAGTAACTCATTAAGTGACATACGTATGGGGTTGTAACAGGGAGACCTGTATAGAAGCCATAAAATATGTAGGTATATAAATGGTTGTGATACTGTTACATTCTCTCTGTGAGACACAGAAGGTGACACAGTCACCACTGGTGGTATGGGACCTAAGAGAATAGAAATGGTGGAACATATAGCAGGCAGAGGTAAACACATAATAAATAGCTTAAAATGTAATATACAGAGCATAAGTAAAAATAGAATTTTCATGTATTTAGTTAGTTAGTTAGTTAGTTAGTTAGTTAGTTAGTTAGTTAGTTAGTTTATTGTTTGATGAGGTGACTGATGTCTCATTTTATGTTTTGTGAAAGAGTAATTCTGGAGGGGAGGTCATGAATCTAAAAGTAAGATTGGAAGTAAAACAATACAGCAGGAATAACAAGTATATTGAAACAGATAAAATCTGGCAGAACAAAAAAGTAAACAGGAATGTGACAAAAGGTAAGGAGTACTTCAACAAGGAGGTATACATAGGCAAACAGTGGTAACATCAATTGCCAAAGAAGGTGGTGACAACAAACCAAGTATGGATTACATGTAAAAGTTAGGAAAGTAGAATGCCTATGAATATAAAACTAATCTGACTGTGAGTCTGTGGGTGTATGTGTGTGTGTGTGTGTGTGTGTGTGTGTGTGTGTGTGTGTGTGTGTGTGTGTGTGTGTGTGTGTGTGTATGTGTGTGCACTTTAGTGTATGTATGCAAGAGTGTGTTTGTGTGTGTGTGTGTGTGTCTGTCTGTCTGTCTGCCTGCATATGTGTGTGTGTGTGTGTGTGTGTGTGTGTGTGTGTGTGTGTGTGTGTGTGTGTGTGTGTGTGTGTGTGTGTGTGTGTGTTTATGTGTGTGTGTGTGTCTGTGTGTGCACGTGTGTGTGTGTGTGTGTGTGTGTGTGTGTGTGTGTGTGTGTGTGCTGTGTGTGTGTGTCTGCGTGTGTGTGTGTGTGTGTGTGTGTGTGTGTGTGTGTGTGTGTGTGTGTGTCTGCATGCATGGGTGTGTGTCTGTCTGAATGATTGTAGAGTAGAGTAATATGCTACCCTACAAACCATATGTACCTTAAAGGTATGTTAACAGTAGTACTGTAATGCCATATATGTGGCAATTTGCAGAAAAAATAACATAGTTCATGCACGTGCATGTTTTCAAAACCATACATTGTTCACACACTGCAAACAGTTACAGAGAGAAACAGTGGGATAACTAGCATATTTGATACCTGAAGCTGAATTTTTTAACACCACCCCCCCACAAAGATTTTTTTTCTAACACCGCCTTCTCAATGAGAATTGCTTTTAGTAATGATCATGAAATGAAACAAAATAATGGCCAGCAAGGAGCAAGCTAGGAGCAGTGATCAAACTCCAAAAGACTCCTAAAGAAAGTCTTTTCCCTAACAAATAACTAATGCCAGAATCATGAACTAAAGCTAAATGTCAAAATGCATGACTGTTTCCTTTGGAAAGTTGAGTACGACATTTACAACACACTCTTAAGACCCAGTAGTTTGGGATTTGGTAACTTATGTAGACAGTTGACCCCACATTCTATTAGGAACAGATGAGGATTAAGCAAATTACAGACATTCTGCAAAATCAGAAACAGTTTCAACTTCATTTTACAAATACAGCACCCAGAGAGAGACAGAGAGTTAAGATTGCAGCATAATTCATTCAGATGCAGACTAGTCTTGTGAAGACAGACTAAAAACCAACCAAACAATATCAGAGTAACTGGCAGACCAAATATATTAAACAAATACAAGGACATTCTATAAAACTGGGGACAGTTTCTAATGTGTTTCATACAATATTCCAATTTAAACTGAGCCCCAGTTATTTCATCAGTAGCACAGCTAGCCACCCCCCTCCCAAGGAAAAAAATAAATATTCCAATTTATTTTACACAAATGTGTACTAGCCAGCCCTTAATACCATACTTTAAGTTAAGCAAATGAAGAGGATAAGTTCCTATAACACAGCTAGCCATGCCCCACCCAAAATATCAAGTTATTTCACACAAATGCAAACTAACCAGCCTTTAAAATAATATGAAAAGGACAAAGGTACTGCCAACCCTCCCAAAAAAAGCAAATATTCATTTGCCAGCCCTAATGGCATTATTTAAGTTGAGTAAATGAAAGGGTGGGTTATTTTAACCCACAGCCCCTAGCTACCCTCACCAAAACAAAACGTGGGCAGAAAAGTGCAATGAAAAATATAAGTAAAAAAAAGATTTTTTAACAAAGAATGCTTTTAATTCAGTCACTCTAAAAAGTAAAAAATAAGGAAGAAGAGTGAAAATTTTGCAAAAGAAACACAGACAAGCTGATTTCAGAAAAGCATCCGAGGTTGTTTTTTGTTGATTCCTACTACTTCTCCTAGTACCTCATCAACATAGTCAGCGGCAATAGTAATAATTATATAGCATAGAAGAGAACGGGCCATCAGCAACATAATGATGTATTCCAAGGCAAATTCTGAAGAAGTGCATGGAGAAATACTTGGGATTTGAAATGATTCTCACTAGATTTCCCAGTTTACTACACATACATTCTGTTTTATTTTCTGCAGGCCCCTATCTGATTAAAAAACAAAGTTAGTATCTGAAGATGGTTCCCCACCCTAAGATGAAAGGAGTTAAACCCCACCTGCAACTTTCAAGCTGTCATTTAATAAGCATCACCTAATAGTGACCCACAGACCAGTACCTCACATTTTCTGCAAAGAAACTTTAGACTTGCTGTACATTTAGAGCAACATGATTGAAATGAGGCAGTAACTTCATCCTAAGAAAGAAAAGTCAAATGGCTGTCAACATTGTACTGTGCATGTACAGGACAATTTATTAATGTAGCGTACCTTGTAGTAATGACACAAATGCAGAAAACCTTCTAGGATGGTCTAGCAGTCAATGCTGACAGAGAAAAAGGCAGACAAATATGAGCATATGTTTAAAAACAGCTCTGTTTTTTTTTCATTCTAGAAACACACGTTGTAATTAAACCCATGAAAAGACAATGAAAGTGCTACAGAAAGCAGCCACCTCTGCATATGGAAATGATGTAGGGAGATCAGTGTGTGTGTGTCTGTGTGTGTGTGTGTGTGTGTGTGTGTGTGTGTGTGTGTGTGTGTGTGTGTGTGTGTGTGTGTGTGTTTGTGTGGAGGAAATGATGTCGGGGGATGCAAGAGTATGTGTGTACATCCCACTCTGTCCCACTGTGATTCTGCACGTCCTTGTGGTTGTGTACCTCACCAGTGAGAAGCGCAATGTTTTTTTCCTCTGTCTTGTGACAGTGTGACAGAACCACAGAGGGGCAGAGCCACAAAGCCAATTTCAATAATAGAAAATAATGTAGATATTCAAATTTAAAATATTTAAACAAATGTGGGCACACACACACACACACACACACACACACACACACACACACACACACACACACACACACACAAACAAGCCTTGCCACCTCCTCCAAAAATAAGAAAGAAAATCTAGTTATATTGACATAAAAAAAATGCATACCTTCAGTCCAGTAGTCCGCAATCCTCTGGTTGATTCACTTCAGTTTGCTGGGTTCAATTAAACAAAAAAAAAAAACTTTCCACTGCTGGACCCCCTGCTGCATCGTACTACTGTACAACCAGAAGGCTGCTGTTAATTTTAAAAATAGCAGTAGATTTCTCCAGTCTTGATTGTAGCTCCTTCCGAGTCTCCTCCAATCTTGTACCATGTTTTCACTCAAGGACAACTGGACACATGAATGCATGGAAAAGGAAGAACCAAAGCATTTACTTCAGAGCCAGATCACAGTCAAATGGGGCTCTACGCAGGGTAATGGATCAGGCCGTACACACGCACACACACACACACACACACACACACACAGCACCCCATCCCATTAATTGTCTATTTCTCCCCAGTCACCATAAACACTGTTCAAACCCCTCAGTGTGCATGTTGTTTTCTTCTTTACTTCTACAGTGATTACAAATATTTATATTTAATTAAAAACTTTTATTTAAAATGTTATAGCAAAAACACTGATAAACATTTGCTAAACAAAACAATAAAATGTCACTGAAAACAGACTTAGCCTTAACAGTGACCTTCTCTGCCATTGAAACTCACATTCATTGAAACAGCATTGGAACCCACATTCAAGGAAAATGTATCTGGCCAGTGGCAGATAAAGTTTACTATTTGGGAAGTTTTCAAACAATAGGCCCCTTGTACACATTTTCAGGACAATGCATACATGCGTGTTGTCTTTGATGCACCATCTTAATTGTATTAAATTATATTCCTTGTATAATAAATACAGCACAATTTATTAGAGTACGTTTTAAATTTGTAGTTTTGAACATTTTCCAGTAAGCAATTAAACAAAATGTATGATCCAATAATGACCAAATTGCCCATTTCAGAACATTTAAACCATAAAGTGCCACTCAAACTTCTGTCATTGCATCTGCTAATGTCAGTCAATATACACAATCACTGCCAAAGTTAAATTCATCTGAATAATTCTAGATTAAACTGATTTGTAACTAATAAAGAGGTTGCTGCTAACAAATAACTTTTTATTTCAGTGTTTCAGCTACAATTTCAGTACCTACTACCCTTGAAGAATAAATTACCTATGTTACAGTAAAAAAAATGGTAAGCTAGTAATATTGCAATAGGGAATGGAGGAATGAATGGCAAACCAACATCAGATTTATAGTTACTAAGCATCTCATCCAAAGAAGGACTCGCTCATGACTGAAGCAGCCCCACCCCACCTTGAAGTACAATGCAGTATCAGTAATCCATGGGTGTAAAACCTACAACCTTCTGCATCAACAGAAAGTATGCTACCTGTTGGGCTACTAACACTGCTTTCAAATTCTATAGCCCAACAGTGATGATCATTTATTAAACAAAACAGATGCACATTGAAAACAGAATTTGCACGAGCAGCAGAAAACATCTCTTACCCTGAAGTTAACAATTCTTTGAAAATGCACTGAAGCTCAAATTCCTTGAAAATGCACTGAAAATATTTTTTTATTAGTTTGACAGTTGGTGTAGTGGATTAAGGCTCTTGTTTTCTGTAACTGAGGTGCAGGGTTTGAGCCTGAGCAAATTAACTAACCTGTTATCCCTAACTATGGCATTAAACACACAGCTGGATGGAATGTTATCTATGCTTACTTGCACAGCAGAAAGTGTGGGTTTCCATGCTGTCCGGGCAGCAGCAGCAACAGAAATATCTTGTATTTAAATTCCATGCAGGGAAAAGAAGAAGCAAGCAAAAGTTTTGTGTGTTATAGCATGCACGGATGAATAGACACACAGCGTATTTTTAAAGAAGAATGCCCACAAAGAATACATTATTATTTTTTTAAGTAAAAAAAAAAAAAAACAACTAAATGTTGTGTCAGCTCCCCCCAGCCAGTGGCCCCTAGGTAACTGCATAGATCACCTAGTGTGAATCTGGTTTTGCATTTAAGAGTGGCATTTCCCAGGTCATTCTATCTGATACTGTTGGAAAATCTGCAGTAATTGATCTGAAAAAGAGCAAGATAAATGAAATACAAAAACACACACTACTTATGTACAACTTGTTGTTATACTCCTTATACACAATGAGATCAACATAGAAAGTAAAACATACCATGCTGAAATGTCTTGAGATGTCTATAGGTTCATAGGTTGGTACTAGGCTATCGGTCCTAGGGCCTATACAAGCCTAGCCATAACAATTCCCTGGCTACTTCTTCCCACACTATTTACTTCCCAGGACATCTGTCTAGCAGGGTGACTGACATGATCCCTGGGGTGAATTTCCTTTCTCCCATCCAATCGTCAACGTTCCTTTTGAAAAGGGCCAAAGAGGCGCTCTGCTTGACATGTATGGGCAGTCTGTTCCAGAGTCTGGGGAGTCTCTGGGTCAGGAACCTATCCCTCCAGCATGTTTTGTTTATTGTGATGACAAGGTTTAGATCACTGGAGCATGTGGCTGTGAGGGATTGGGATTTCTTTAAGTGTAGCATGTCCAACAGCTCTGGGTTTGACATGGCCTTGTTTGTTAAGCAGAGATTGCCTCGGATAAGACGATATGCGACAGAGTATAGCTGGAGTTTTTTAAGGCAGTCAGTATAGGGCATCTGCTTTAGGCCTGTGATTCTTTTAGTGAGATATTTCTGTGGCCCTTCCAGTTGTTGCAGATGTCTTGAGAGGTACATACCAAATGGGGCATTGTATTCTATAATGGGTCTAATGAGGGATGAGTACAGTGGGACAATGACTTCCTTTTTTCTGGATGAAAAGCACTTAGTGATGAGGTGTGCCATATAGAAGGATTTCCTGACTGTTGTGGCGATGTGGTTATTGAAGGTGAGACCACTGTCCACCTGTGTCCCTAAGTCTCTTATCACACGTTCGGTGTTTAGTGTACTGCCACCTATGTGGTAATTCATGGGTACATGTTTTTTCCCAAAGTGGATAACTATACATTTCTTGGCAATGAGCTTGAGCCCATGGCTCTGGCACCAAGCATCTGTTTCTTTAAGGCCCTTTTGCAGAGTATCAACATCATTTGTGGATTCAAAAATGGCTCCCAGTTTGCAGTCATCTGCAAACTTTGCTAGCTAGACTCCCTTAGAGTTGGCCTATACTTCAGAGAAGTAGATGCAAACAAGACAGATCCCAGGACTGAACCCTCAGGTACTCTGCCTGTCACTTGTCTGGAGCTGGATTTGGAGTCAGCTACTTATACAGTGTGGGTTCTGTCCGTAAGCCGGTTGGCAACCCTTCAAGTGATGTAGGGATTAATGCCCAGCTTAGTAAGTTTATCTATGATTCCAGATTGGGGGATGGTGTCAAAGGCCTTGGTGAGGTCCAGATAGGCTGTGTTGACTGCCTTACCCTCGTCCATGGCTCTGGAGACTGATTTGAAGAAGTCAATCAAGTTCAGGAGACAAGATCAGCGCTTCACGAACCCAAACTGGGTGGGTTCCAGTGTTTTAAGGTTGCCAATGTCTTTGTTTATAAGCTCCCTGATAATACATTCCATGGCCTTGCAGATCAGGCTCATCAGACTGATGGGGCGGTAGTTCCTGGGATCCAAGGTGGATCCCCCCCTTGTGGAGTGGGATAACTGTAGCTGTGCGCCACTCAGTGGGCATGAAGCCTGAGGTGAGGGTATGATTAAACATGACAACTTAGGTGAGGTGCCAGTTCATTCTGTAGTTCATGCAGTCCAGAGGCCGGGATGTCATCTGATCCCATGGATGCTGTATTCTTAGCTTTGGAGAGTGCGTTTTTTACCTGTGTGGCCATTATTATCAGAATTTGGCAATCTTCCGGTATTGAGATGGGCCATTTAGGGGGTGAGAGAGGGGTGAAGTTGGCACTAAATCGATCTGCCTTCTCTCTTCCTGGGTAAAACTGTAAACAAGCGTTACAAGAGTGTGCATACCCATATATGAAGAAAGCAGTGCAGAATACAGTAAACAGCAGTAATTAACATTGATAGATGGATAGATACTGCACACTGTCCATCAATATTTCGCATCCCTTGTCTTCACAAAACATGTAATTGTGTGTGTGTGTGTGGGTGTGTGTGTGTGTGTGTGTGTGTGTGTGTGTGTGTGTGTGTGTGTGTGTGTGTGTGTGTGTGTGTGTGTGTGTGGTGTCAGCTGATCTAAAACACAAAATAACCTAATCAGAAAAGATCTAACATGCCTGATCTAAACATACTTCATCTAACGCAGTATAAAGTAAGAGAAACAGAAAAAATGTTTTTGCAGGGCCCCACACCCCAACTTATTCACAACAATTCCATGGCTGTGCTATAGTTAAAAAAAGGGAAAACAAACTGGAATTGCATCAACACATTGCGATAAAGCAAACTGGCCAAAAAATCATAAGCTTTCATTATAACAATAAGAGTTACTGGCAAAATTTACTGGACATTCTCATTAAATCAGCTGTGATTAGATCACTTTTTTAGATCACCTGTGATTAAAGTGACCACTTGAATATCTATCTATCTATCTATCTATCTATCTATCTATCTATCTATCTATCTATCTATCTATATCATTAGCAGGGGGGTGAGGTGTAACCTCCACATAAAAACATTGATAAAATGTGGTTCAGTTTTGTAATTTTTTTCAGTGGTTTTCTATGAGATTAAATATCATTGTATTTTTCAATGTTTTTACAGGAAGGCAACCCCCCCTCCCTGCACCCCCACCCAACCCCCAATTATATATGCCAACTCCGTGATTGCACAGTAATGGGCAAAATCATAAAACCTTCCTTAATAGAACTTCTATCTTGCCATAGCTCAAACACCCAAATACTCAACGTTATTTTCGGGAGATGAAAATAACGAAAACTAAAATCCCAAACTGTGCATTTATCCCAGGGCAAGTAAACACTTGCTCAAAAGTTCACAAAAACACATCATATTTTCTGAAACCCACCAAGCTATGGTATGTTTTTGTGCCCTGAGAAAATCTGTGTTTGGGATTTCAGTTTTCTTTATTTTCATCTCTCGAAAATAACTTTCGAGTATATAGGCTTTTGACAAGCAAAGTAGACCCATATATATTAAATACACCAAGAAAATAAAAAGTGAACCACCAGGAAGGCTGACCAAGTGCTCCAGAAATACAATTTATTGTGTTAAGTGCTTTTGTCTGTATCAATAACAAGACTTCATCAGAACAATTAACAAATGTACCACACTTCCCTTATATACCTAAATTAAAACTAATTAAACCATTTCAATTAAATGATTAAATATTTAAATATTGAAACATTAAAGACACAATTACCTAAAATTACTATAAGCTTAATTCTACATTTAATCATATAAATTGCATAAAATACATTCAAAAATCACAAAAAGTAACCATAAATCTTCATTTTTAAAATACTTGACACATTAATGCACTCATTAAGTCCTGGATATTCAGTAGCATTGAGCTTCAACTGCCAACATAACTCACATGCCTCAAGCTGTTTGGGAATCAACCACCCTACCCTGCACATCTTTGGTAACCTGCTGGATAACTAAAAGCCAAAGACAATAGTTCTGACTATACAGTGCATTCATTGGTTTTGGGAAATGACTTATTGATTGAAGCTAATGAACTGAATGACAAATTTTGCATTGTTTTAAATGAACAAAATGGTAACAACGCATGCAGTTTTTTAGATTCTAGTCCACTGGAAGACTTCATTAACAAACAGTTGGATTTGAATGCTAGTACTGAACATTTTAATTGTATGTATCCTGTGGTGTTCACAACTGGGGGGGGGGGGGTTAAGATGTTTAATTATTCAAGCGAAAGTATTCTTTCATAAGATGTGGATGCTTTGTCAAAAGGGTTCACCTTTGTACCAGCTAGAAGTGAAAACCTGGTGGATTTGCTATTAGACTTTAAGATGTATTTACGAAAACTGAATTTATTTATTTTTTTTTTAACAGTGCGGTTGATGCTGACATAGGTGAACCCAGGTCCATAAGAAGACCTAGCACTTTTAATCCTCCCCTTCACAATAAGTTAGTTATTTTTGATAAGATTTGTGAATGGATTTCAGACAGCTATTGAGTAAAGTTAATAGACCTATACAGTATTTTGAAAATCTTACTATTCATGAAAGATCTTTATTAGAAGATATAGTGTATGACAAAAAAATAATGTGTTATGAAGCCCAATAAAGGCAATGGGAGGGTGGTGATGGATCAAGTGGATTATGTGTGTGCCATGAATATTATCCTTATGGATGGCACTTAGGAAGAAATTTCGCATTTATATTATGCTGTCGAAAACTCAAACTGTCAACAGCGTAATAATCAACATGAAAATGTCGAAACCCCCGAACATCAAGCACACACAAAATAAAAAACACCCAAACACAACACAAATTGCTCTATGCAGGGGGGAGCAAGCACCCCTGCACCCCCCACACCCCTCACTACTTAAATATACCAACTCGGAGATTGCACTACATTGCAGTAAATGGAAATCTCCCCTTACGGAGATTTCCGTTTACACACGCGATGACTTTCGCTTTCGACATTTTGGTGCCGACAATATCAGCTTCGATATTGTCGGCCTTCGACAGGGTGAAGTAGACCCGAAATTTCCAGTAACGAAATTAACATGGCTTTTTGTAAGATTAATTTAACATTGGAAGATATGTTATTCCAGGGTACTATTACACTTGATGACCACACTTATATGAAAAATGAACATCCAGTAATTAGAAGCATATTTGATATTCCAAAGTTCCACAAATCACTATCAAACCCACCATTTAGACCAATAGTTGATTCAAAAATGGTGAAAACATTTTTTTATTTCTAGATTTTTTGGATGAACAGTTTAAGGCAGGTTTACAAGTGTATACGCACATTTGTAAAGACTCCTGGCATTTTCTATCCAACCTGAATAAGGTTAATTTAGCAGGGGAATTTTATTTTGTGACTATGGATGTGTGTAACCTCTTTAGTGTAATATCCCATGAGGTAGGGTTGCAATGGTTGGAAAGACAGTTGGTAGCTTCTAACAAATTTGAGGAGCATAAGATAAACACATTGGTAGCCCTAATGTAAGCTGTTTTGGGCAACAATTTTATTTTCTTTGAAGGACAGTTTTTTATGCAAAGGGTAGGTGTGGCCATGGGGGCAGCATGTGCCCCCACCTTTGCCAATTTGGTAATGTTGTATTAGGAATCAAGTATATTGTTTGAAACTCATCTTCTTTCGGCTGTTCCCGTTAGGGGTCATCACAGCAGATCATCTGTTTCCATTTCTTCCTGTCCTCTGCATCTTGCTCTGTCACACCAACCACCTGTATGTCTGCTCTCACCACATCCATAAACCTTCTTAGGCCTTCCTCTTTTCCTGTTACCTGGTAGCTTCATCCTTAGCATCTTTTTCCAAATATACTCAGCATCCCTCCACAGCACATGTCCAAACCAATGTAATCTTGCCTCTCTGGCTTTGTCTCCAAACCTTCCAACCTGGGCTGACCCTCTAATATACTTATTCCTAATCCTGTCCACCCTCATCACACCCAGTGCAAATCCTAACATCTTTAACTCTGCCACATCCAGCTCTAACTCCTGCCTTTTTGGCAATGCCACTGTCTCTTACCCATATAACATTGCTGGTCTCACTACCCTCTTGTACACCTTCCCTTTCACTCTTACTGGTACTCGTCTGTCACAAATCACTCCTGACACACTTCTCCACCCAATCCATCCTGCCTGTATTCTCTTCTTCACCTCTCTTCCACACTCACTATTACTCTAAACTATTGATCCCAAGTATTTAAACTCATCCACCTTCGCCACCTCTACTCCTTGCATCCTCACCATTCCTCTATCCTCCCTCTCATTCACACACATATATTCTGTCTTAGTCCCACTGACCTTCATTCCTCTTCTCTCTAGAGCATATCTCCAGCTCTCCAGTGTCTCCTCTACCTGTTCCCTATTCTCACTATAGATCACAATGTCATCTGCAAACATCATAGGCCATGGGGACTCCTGTCTGATCTTGCCTGTCAACCTGTCCATCACCATTGCAAATAAGGAAGGGCTCAGAGCTGATTCTTGATGTAATCTCACCTCCACCTTAAATGCATCCATCGCTCCCACCGCAGACCTCACCACTGTCACACTACCCTCATACATATCCTGTACCACTCTTACATGCTTCTCTGACACTACCAACTTCCTCATACAATACCACAACTCCTCTCTAGGCACCCTGTCATATGTTTTCTCTAAGTCTACAAAAACAGAATGCAACTCCTTCTGACCATCTCTGTACTTCTCCAGCAATGCTCGCAGAGTAAACATTGCATCTGTAGTGCTCTTTCCCCACATGAAATCATACTGCTGATCACTAATCATCAACTCCCTTCTTAACCTAGCTTCCACTACTCTTTCCCATAACTTCATGCTGTGACTGATCAGTTTAATCCCACTGTAGTTACTACAGCTCTGCACATCACCCTTATTCTTAAAAATCGTTATCAAAACACTTTTTCTCCATTCCTCAGGCATCCTCTCACTTTCCAAGATTTTATTAAACAATCTGATTAGAAACTCCACTGCCATTTCACCTAAACACCTCCATGCTTCCACAGGTATGTCATCTGGACCAACAGCCTTTCCATTCTTCATCCTCTTCATAGCTATCCTTAATTCCTCCTTGCTAATCCATTGCACTTCATGATTTACTATCCACACATCATCCAACCTTCTCTCCCTCTCATTCTCTTCATTCATCAGCCTCCTCAAAGTACACTTTCCATCTGCTCAACACACTCTCGTTGCTTGTGAGTATGCTTCCCTCATTATTAGGAATCAAGTATGTTGTTTGAAACTGAATTATATAAATATATGTCCAGTTATACAAGATTTTTTGATGATATCTTTTTTTGTTTGGCATTGCACTTTAATTCAACTAGAAGAATTTTTTTTGAATATGTAAACAATTCAGTTGAATTTTTGAAATTTACATATCAATATAGTGCAAACACCATACATTACTTAGATGTCGAAGTCTCTTGATTCTAGATTAAAGGCTTTAACATCTAAAATTTATAGAAAATCTACATTCTCAAATTCTTACCTGGATTTTTCTAGCTGACACCCACCATGTAAGAAGAAAGCTGAGATTAAGCGCTAACTAGTGAGGGCAGCCAGAATGGTGACCAGAGACTGTGATTTTATGCAGGAAATTGACTTCATAATAAATATGTTTGTAGCTAGGGGCTACCCTGACTATTTATTGACGGTTTTAAAAAATGAGATCATTGACAAAAGAAAAAGGAAAATCTACACACCGATCCTGGCTGGAATAGATTTAAACGTATTAACATCTATTACCTCAAATGTAGGTGAGACAAAGAAATTGAGAGGTCGCTTTTCCTTTACATACACATACAATACAGATATTTTGGATATTTGTGCAATTATTAGGAAGAATTGTCCACTGTTAACATTGGATCATGATCTACTAGAAAGGTTTCTAAACACCCCCACTTTTATATTTAAGAGAGAATTGAATTTTAAAAATCTTTTGAAAAGAGGTTTTTATCAAGATAAAGAGATGAAATCTAACCTTAGATTAGGTAATTTTAAGTGTGGGAGGTGTAATCAATGTGCACACATACTTGAAACAAACCATTTTTTTGTTAAATGGGTTTAGAATACATATTTCCTCACATTTTAACTGTTTATCTAAAAATATAGCATATGTAGCTAAGGGTATGGTGTGCCCTGCCTTTTATGAGGGAAAAACAGTTAGGTTTTTTAAAATCAGAATTTATGACACACATCTGATATATCAAATGCAGTTAAAACAAATGTCTAAAGTAGACATATTGAGAAGTTTGGTGACCACATATTTCGGTTTTTAGTTCTCCAGCAGGTTACCAAAGATGTGCAGGGTAGGGTGGTTCCCGAACAGCTGGAGGCATGTGAGTTGCATTGACAGTTGAAGCTCAATGCTACTGAATATTTTAAAAATGAAGAGTTGTGATTGCTTTTTGTGATTTTTGAATGCATTTTATGCAATTTATATGATTTAAATGTACAATTAAGCTTATAGTAATTTTAGGCAATGGTGTCTTTAATTTTTAAATATTTAAGTATCTATTCATTTAATTGAAATGGTTTAATTAGTTTTAATTTAGGTACATAAGGGAAGGGTGGTAAATTTGTTAATTGTTGTGATGAAGTCTTGTTTTTGATACAGGCAAAAGCGCTTAACCCAATAAATAGTATTTCTGGAGCACTTGATCAGTCATCTTTGTGGTTCGTTTTTTTTTAGACCTATATATATATATATATATATATATATATATATATATATATATATATATATATATATATATATATACATACATGCACACACATGTTCTAAATATAACTATTTAGCATTATTTACATTAAAAAAATAGTAAAACATGTTCTTTGTTATTACTAATACCTTAGGTCTTGTTTCTTTATTGTAAAACACTCCCATTTACAAGTTGCCATTTTTTCATTAATGTTGTTACATTGTAAATCTGTTGTGAGTATTTCTAATTAAAGTTTTGTGGAGCTTTTCTCCCAAGGCCTCTACTGAAAAGGGGATTCTGGCCCTGATGACTTTTCCCTGTCAGTGCTGTTGCTGTGTCACGCACATGAATAACTGTACACATTAATGACAGTATGAATTAAAAACTTTCAGGCAGGCCACAGGCTGGAGCACCCACATGCTCCCTTCATAGATACAGAGACTTTCTTCATGTTGTTGGATGTCTATGACCACAGATGCAGAATCCCAGCCAGGGAAGTAGAGCGTGGAGTGTTATCTCTGACACAGCTTGACTTCCATCTTATCCTTACTATACTGTTCGTCAAGTACATGTATCCTTATTATATTTGTTGTACTTGTGTATTGCATGACCTTTGTAGAAGCAGAATCAGCACAGTGAATTTATGCACAAATTAAAACAGATAAGGAGGTGCCAGATATGTTCATGCTATTACAGGAAATGAGGACTGTCTGGATCCACATGAGTGGGGAAACAAAAGGAGAGGTCTTTGTTGACTTCTGTATGCCAAATGGCTTGATGGTAGCCAATACATGGCTCAGCAAGACAGTTAGAAGATCATATACAAGAGTGGCCAACATGGAAATCAGTTCAACTTCCCCCTAGTAAGGAATGGGCACTGGGATAGAATCAGTGATTGCAAAGTCATCTCCAGTGAAACAGATTACCCACAGCATAAACCACTTGTTGCCACAATTAGCTGAAAGCAGGAGTTAGAGAAGGCCCTAAGGTCAACAGATACTAGGCTGAAGATCTGGAAGTTGACTGGAGACAAAGCACAAAGAGTTCAAAGAAATATTCAAGAGTCTAGTAGCTCAGGAAGAATAGCAATGCCTCAAAACTGCATGCGTAAGGACTACAGAACAAATATGAAGCTGAGCCGTCTTTGGAACCAATGTGCATAAGAAAAGATGGTGGTCTAATACAGAAGTCCAGGAAGTCATCAAAAAAAAGAAGGAGTGCAGCAAAAAGTAGTGAGATAGAAAAGATAGACAAGGATAAGAAAGAATAAAGGCTGTCTAGCAAAAAGGCTAAGAGAAGAGTTGCAATAGCAAAGAACAGGGCATCAGAGGCACTCTCCAAGCATCTAGAAAGTGACACAGCAGATGGCACAAATAAACTCTTATCTGGTTGCAAGGCAAAGACAGAAAACTAAAGATGTTAGTCAGACACCCTTCTTAAGGGATGCCTGCAACAACCTGCTTATCAGTCCACAGGACATCAAAGGCAGATAGAAGGAATACTTCCAGCAGTTTCTGAATGAAGAAGCTGTGCTTCCCCAGACAAAACCTATGATGAAAAATGAAGAGGAGCCCACCCTAGAAGAGGAAAGAAAAGCATTAAGGAAAATTATGTCATTGAAAGTAGAAGGCTCAGATGAGGTCACAGAAGATATGATCAAGATGTTAGGTGAGATAAGGGACAAATGGCTCCTTTGCACATATTCATAGCAGTGTGAAGAGAAAAGTGTATCCCCCATGACTGGAAAATAAGTATACTAGTGCCAGTGTATAAGAACAAAGGGGACAGTCACAACTGTGGGAAATATAGAGGTATCAAACTCCTGTCATTTTGCTAGAAAGTTCTAGAGATGGTGATTGCTAAACAAATGCACATAGTCGAATAAAGTAAGATAAGTGATGAGCAGTATGACTTCAAATCAGGATAATGTGACAGCTAGCTGAGAAGAAGCTAGAGATGAAGAAAGTTCCAAGAATTGGAGAAAGCATATAATAACATTCCAGGAACACAGATCTGGGCAGTACTATGGTGGTTCATAGTCCCGGAAACATCTGTAAAATTAGTGAAGACTATATACAAGGACCCAATGACTGACGTATTAGCAGTTTTCAGGCTTTCAGCGAGGTTCCCATTGGGAGTGTGTGTGCATTTGGGTTCAGCTCTGATCCTACTGCTGTTCATACTAGTGATGGACTAATTAACAAACTAGTCAGAGAGGATGGATAAACAAAATTGCTGTATGCAGACAATGTAGCACTACAGGCAGACTCTGAGTAAGAACTTCAGCAAAGGATAGTGGAATGGAATACAAAACTGAAGCCACATAGGAGGAATTAGGTACAGATAAGACAGTTGTAATGGCAGCAAATGGGACAATCAAAAGAAGCTGAGAATTGAGACAGAATGAAAAATAAAAGAACATGTCATCAGCTTTGGGTATCTGGGATGCTCGGTTTCTGGAGAAGGGAAGTCTGAATGAGGAGATCAAAGCTAGAATCAGAGGGGTTGCAGCAAAGAGGCACAGAGTATCAGGGGTAGTGCATGACAGAAAAATGCCAAAGAAGCTGAAAGGTAAGGTGTACAAAACAGTGGTTTGACCAGTGCTAGTTTGTACAATAAAGGTAGAGAAGTTGAAGAAGCTAGAAATGATGGAGATGAAATGCCTGAGATGGGTAGTACAATGCATAGTATGGGACAGATGAATAAAGGAGACATCAGAGCAGAAGCCAGAGTATTTCCAGTTGCAGCAAATGTCAAACTGAGCAGATTATGTTGGTTTGGGCACATGTAAAAAATTGCAGTAGACAGTCTGGTGTAGAAGATTTGGGACTGGCAAAAAGAAGACAAGAGTAAACAAGAGTGTCAGCAAAGAGATGGATCGATTGTGTGACAGAAGATGTGTGACAGTCAGGCATGACTTTCAAAGAAGGTATGAGAGTGGCACTGAATTGAGAGAGATGGCGGTAGTTGGCATAACACCCCAACACCATGTAGAAAATAGGAAAAAAGAAGGTTGATGATGGTGACTGATCCCGGATACTGGTAGTTCAGGTGTCATCAAAGCATGGGTGTACCATGTCAATTGCCATGTCTTTTTAGGTTTGTTAGGAAAGCAGATGGTTGTGCTCAGAGGGCAGAGGCTGCATCATTGCTCATCTTAATTATTGCATTTTTAACGGTCTCTTTTAGGTGCATATGGACATCCATTCTATTTAACTCCAGTGATGCATGTTGTTTTGCCTTTCATGCTGCAAAAACTGAATTATTGTAGTCTAATTGTATCTCAGTGAATACCAGCAGGACATCTGAGAAGGTGGTCAGGAATACAGTTATTTCACAAACTGTGTCTGCCATAGCTGAAAGCATAATGTATCTGAAGCACAGGTTGTACCACTAATACAAGGGTCAGTTCAGAGTCCCATCTCTGGTGGTTCTATTGCCTGCGATATAACTTCAAGTTGAGATAGTTATTTTGCTAAGAAGCAGCAGGAACTGAGGTTCCTACTAGTACCAGGCATAAATGTGGCATGATGTGAATTTATTAACTTTGAAGTATGCTCCAATCAAGGCCAGTATTCAAAATGTAGCTGGTTTTGTTGAAAGAGGCCTGGATGGTTATTGTCTACATAGGTTTCTGCTGCATTTGTGAATGCTGGTGCAATCCGGTGAGCGCATGTCCCACCAACTGGTATCATTTCATGCAGAGCAGACTGGAGTACTGCCTGGCATGCCCTATGGGATTGCTACAATTCATGTTAGGACTAAGATGTGTCATAGGGAGTTGGTATCAACCTGAAATATACTACAATGCCATAGAGGACATTCCATGCCAGTATTGAACCCATACTTCTCAACTATTCTGAATTTTGCAGACTGTCCAAATTTTGGTTTTGTCCAGAATTTTTCTGCTAAGAGGCTAAGAAGTATGGTTGGACCTAATGGCACATGTTGAGTCTCAGCATTGCTAGATGACAAGCTTGATATATACAGATAAGAGCATTGTCTGTGCAACTACTGCATAACCTGGGTATACATGGTATTTCAAAAACCGTGAGAAGAGAAGACAGCTAATCAACAGTTGAGTGATTTCATAATTAATCAATAGTTGAGTCATTTCATCCAATAAATAGTACAGACTTCATCAGAAGAACATATGACATGTCATCCAACCCTAATTAAATGATTTATTTAAATCATTTCGTAGAACATTTGAAAATGTACAAGACAAATACAACCTTGTAAATAATCTATCAGTAATAAATATTAATTTACATACTTTAACAAATATAGCACTTCAGTTGCTGCATGTTATGACATAAAAGTCAAAACCAGGCAAGATTATGGTGATGGAAAATTTTCTTGTCTTACAACTTGGCAGCCCTTATTTTGAGTACACTACTTCTGAGGACTTGACCATTTAAACATGAGTTAACCCAACATTCTGTTCAGTTGCCACAACAGTTAATGATATTCTAGTTTATTTTCCCATGATCCCCATCTTTAATGGGGGTACCTGGTTAAGAACTGTAAACATATTTTTTATAATCAAAATTCCTGCTGTGTTTACTAAGGCCATTGCTGTAATCCTATTTTCCAATACCAAACATGTCTTTCCATTTGTCCTAAATAAAATAGAGTTCACAAAGAACACTGTAGCAAATGGACTTCACCCTTGGAATTGCAGTTATTATATTGACCCTTAATTGTATTTTTATGATATCCCAGTACTTTAATAAAATAGCAGTATTTACAGTATCCACTTTATAAATCTCTAGCCCTCTTTTGTTTTCATGACTGTTTTCCTGCTCCAAGACATTTTAATGTTAATATCCCCATTAAACACAAAATCAGAACAAAGTCTTGTTTTAGACTAACGTTCCTGATATTTCCTGATATTTCAAAAATGTATTAAAATGCTTGCTAATAACATCTTTTACAACCTTGAAATCTTGTGTTTATATTAACATAATAGATGTTGGAATGTCAAATTTTCTATCTTTTTCTATTGTGTGGAGTCTGTTTCCTCAATACTTCACTTAATATCGACTTGCATAGGTTCCTAATGCTAGTAGTCACCTTTTCAGCTCAGTTATCTAACATCAATTGCGGATAGCCTCTTTCAAGAAATATTCCTTTTGTTATTCCTAATTCTCCAAAAAATAATTCATCTTTTGTAGTCGTTCATAAAATATGAATATTATGACACTTGACTAAACCCTTCTTTTGATGCCAAGGATGCCTGCTTTTGCAGTGTGCATTTTGAAAATATGAGCCTCCTGCATTTCATAGGCAAAAAAAACATTCCCCAGGCAAAAATAAGTTATTCCTGTACAGCAGGGACTGTTCCCGTACAGCACGGAAGCGCCCTTTGCATATTCATGAAGGTGCTCTACCTTTGCTGTTAAACGGACATGGAGCTGTGTACGAGTGCAGGGGTGTGTCTGAGAGCAGAGCTCTCACAACACACCTGCCCCTGCACTCCAGAATTGCCTTTCAGCAATTAAAAATAAGCCAGAATGCACGTAACACCCCTAACCTGTCAGGAAAACAAAAATCAGCAGTCAAAGGCATAATGGACAATCATCCCTACCAAGCCAAAAGTTATTTAGGATAACAAAGGTAGCATAAGCACATAGCGCACACCTCCCAACTCATTAGAGTAAGTAATGTGGACAAAGCCAAAAGGGACAATTGTCCCAAAAAGCAGAAAGCTGATAAAATTAGAAGTTATGTACCTACCATAACGTTCCATGTTAGTTGTCTTCTTCTCGCCTTCTTTCTTGCTGGATGGGTTCGGAGACGAACCTCGGCTCCGACTCGGCCACTCTAAAAGCTTGAGAGCTAGTTCCACCGGCTCGAGGCTCCCCTATATCCCACAATGCTAGGTGGTAACTCCTCAGATCTCATTTGTAAGCTAGGCCCAGCTAGACAAATTCCATAATATGGAAAAAGGGTAACCCACCTCTATAGGCTGACTGTACGGTGTCCTAAACCCGACTGAGGAAAAAAAAAAAAAATATATATATATATATATATATATATATATATATATATATATAGAGGTGGTAGAAAGGATAAAGGTCACAAAACAAACTCCTCTAGGTCTGTCCAGGCTAGGGGGATGGAGGGTGGGACGCAAGAAAGAAGGTGAGAAGAAGACAACTAACATGGAACATTATGGTAGGTACATAACTTCTAAATGTTAAGTTGTCAATCTCGCCTTCATTCTTGCTGGATGGGACTGCGTCCCTAGCACCTTGTCCCGGGTGGCCTATCGGAACAGACTCTTGAGTACAGTGGAACCAAAGTTGGCTCGGTCCCTAGAGGCTAAGTCCAACTTATAATGAGAAATGAAGGTATGGGGAGAAGCCCAAGTAGCTGCAGAACAAATCGAATCAATAGGCAGTCTGTCTTGGAAAGCTATAGATGTAGCTAAAGCTCTAGTTGAATGAGCCCTGGGTTTGGTTGGCAACTGTTGATGTCTGATCTCATACACCAAAGTAATCAATGAAGTAAGCCATCTAGAAAGAGATACCTTAGAAACTGGAAGGCCCATTCTGCCTTCTGCATAGGAAACAAACAGTTGATCAGACTTCCTAAATTGTTTGGTCCTATCTAAATAGTACCTAAGCTGGCGATGAACATCTAACCAATGTAATTTTTGTTCCGATCTGTTCGAATAGTTAGGAAAGAACACAGGAAGATCAATGGTTTGATTCAAATTTGCCGGTGAAGCTACCTTAGGCAAAAAGGGCGGGTTGGTACATAAGGACACCCTATCCTTATGAAACAAAAGATAAGGGGATCGACTACACAGAGCATGAAGTTCAGAGACTCTTCTGGCTGAAGTAATAGCTACCAAAAAGAGTGTTTTCCAAGATAGCAATTTCATTGAGCATGAAGCCGCAGGTTCAAAGGGAGAAAGAATTAAGGACGCCAGAACCAAGTTGAGATCCCATTGAGGAGGAGGATCCCTAATAGGTGGTTTGAGGAGAAAAACTCTCTTTAAAAAGGCTTTGCAGAGTTTGTGAGACATAATGGAGGACTCTGAGACTCCAACATGAAAGTTAGATATAGCTGCCAACTGAACCTTGATGGTAGAAGGAGACGAACCTGAGTGGAAAAGTTCGGCTAGAAAATCTAGAACTGATTGAATGGAAGCAGTGAAAGGATCTATATCCTTTGAATGCGCCCAATAGGAAAAACATTTCCACTTACTATGATAAATCTTCCGAGTGGAAGATTTATGAGAGGCTATCAAAATATCTCGAACTGAGTGAGATATCAAAGGAAGCCTGGCTAGAGTTGGAATTGGAGAAACCACGCTGTGAGGTTCAGAGAAGGGAGGGAGCAGTGCAACTGACCCGACTGATGGGTCAAGAGGTCTGAAACTGGGTCCAGATGCCAGGGTTGCTCCAACAGATAATGGTGAAGAAATGGGAACCAAATCTGTCAAGGCCAGTAAGGGGCAGTGAGGATCATGGAAGCTTTCTGAGCGATGGCTTTCTGTATTAGTTGAGATATCAGTGGAAAGGGAGGAAAAGCATACAGAAGTCCCCGGGGCCAATCGTGGACTAGAGCATCTCTGCTGGGATGGCCTGGTTGGGGAAAGAGGGTGAAATAATTGTCGCACTTGCTGTTTTGGGGAGTAGCGAAAAGGTCACAGCAAGGTCGGCCCCACTTTCGAAAGACTTTGTCCCGGGAATGTCCGTTGCTAACAGAAACCGCTGAGAAGAAATCGCCCATTGCCACAGTCTTAGTGCCTCTCGACATAGGGGGTAGGATCTGGTTCCGCCTTGTTTGTTGATGTACCACACTACAGACATATTGTCTGTCTGAATTACTTTAGTTCCTTTGGGAAGAGAGTCTTGTAGGGCTTGCAACGCTAGAAGCACTGCTCTCATCTCTAGGACATTTATGTGCAAGTGGCGTTCAAAAGGTTGCCATATGCCCTGGACCGTCCTGCCCTGGTAATGCCCCCCCCCCACCCGATCAGGGAGGTGTCCATTGTCAGTGTAGCAACCGGAGGGGGAGGAACAAAGGGTCTTCCTAGGAAGAGCTGGGGGGATGTGATCCACCAAGAAAGATGATTCCTGCACGATTGTGTAATCGCAATAGAATGGGACATTGGAAGTTGTTGGTACGACCATTGTGTGAAGAGCATCCATTGTAAGATTCTCATGTGGAATTGAGCTAAAGGAAGGAGAGGGATAGCAGCCACCATTATCCCTAAGACCTTCAGGATCAGTCTGACTTTGATTTTGTTGCTCTGCAAGACAAGAGAGACTTGTCTGTGTATGTCTGCTATTCTCTGCTCTGTGAGTCTGGCTGACATGTTGACTGTGTCTAGATTTGTGCCTATGAAGGTAATAACATGACAAGGCGACAAGACAGACTTTTCGTAATTTATTGAAATGCCTAGTGTTTGACATGTGTGAAAAGTGTAGTCTCTGGCAAGAAGCAGAAGATGCTTGGTGGGGGCTGTAAGAAGCCAGTCGTCTAAATATGGAAACACTTGGAATCCTTGTCGTCTCAGATGAGAGGCGACCACTGCCATGCATTTGGTAAACACTCGGGGGGCTGTAGTGAGTCCAAAGGGCAGGGCCCTGAATTGGAAATGACTGGTTCCCAGCCTGAAGCAGAGGAATCTCCTGGAGCGTCGGCTCATTCTGATGTGATAGTATGCATCATGGAGATCTATAGAGCACATCCAGTTGTCCCGCCCCAAAAGGGGTAGAATGGACTGCAGCGTGACCATCCAAAATTTTGTTTTCTTGACAGACTTGTTCAAGTTGCTGAGATCCAAAATGGGTCTCTAGTCCCCTGTTTTCTTTGGAACCAAAAAGAATTTGGAGTAGATTCCGGACCCTTGTTGGTCTGCTGGAACTGTTTGAATGGCTCTTTTTGCAAGCAGCTTTGAAATTTCTAGTGCTGCTTGCTCCCTTTGACTGGGTGGAACGTCCGGAAGGGATTTTTTTGATTGCTTTGGAATGCGAAAGAATGGGATTGTGTAGCCTTCGGAAATGATAGACTGTACCCACTTGTCTTGAGTTAGGGATAGCCAGGTTTCTGGGTACAGAGATAATCTTCCCCCGACTGCCTCCGAAGGTGGACAGTTGGGCAACACCTCAGGGATGCTGAAAGGGCTTGTCGGAGAAGGTTTCTCGACTGCCCTGATTCTGCGGGCCCCCTCTGCCTCTAGGACGGCGTCTACCATTATTGTTCCCCCCTCTGCCTCTAGAGGGGAACCAACTCTGTGCGTCAGGCAAAACTCCTTGAGATTGTTTGCGGAACCACATCTTTCCCCCTTTCTGGCCTTTGGGGTAAGGCCTAGAAGGAGTAGAAAAATGGACTCCCACAGCAGAGAGAGTCTTGCCTTCAGTCTCGCACCTAGTCAGGGTTTCCTTCACTTGAAGACCAAAGAGGGATGTTCCATCAAATGGGGAGTTAGTGAAGGACGCCTTGAAAGGGTCCGCAAAATTACATAGCCGCATCCAGGCGTGCCGACGTAAGGCCACACCTGTACCTGCCGCTCTACTCGCTCCATCCGCCGCATACAAAAGGAGGCGCATGGAGGAGTTAACTATTGAGTTGTGGGTAGCCAGCTGAGAGTTCATCCTATCCTGAAACCCCACAGCTGTTGGATCCTTTAACATTTCGCTCGCTTCCTTGATCAAATCTCTCTGGAGACGAGTGAAATGACACAGGTAGTTCAGCGAGCACATAGAAAAGGTCGCTGATGAGAACATCTGCTTCCCGTACCTGTCCATAGTCCTAGACTCCTTGTTAGGAGGATGGACAGGCACTGAAGGATCAGCTAGCTCCTTCTTGGTGGCCGCAGCCACCACCATAGCATCCACAGAGACGCCTTTGGTCAAGAATTCTTTGTCCTTGGGGGCAGTGATAAACTTTGAAGGTCTCCTGGGGGTGGGGTTCACAGAGTCAGGAGCCGTCCAGGCCTTCTTTGCCACTACCTGCATAAGGGGGTCAAAAGGAGGGGACACCCAGTAGGTGGAAGGGCGAGAGCCAAACGCCTCAAGATACACCGATTCATCCTCTGAAGGGTTGAGGGCTGGCCAATTCCCCCTCTGTTTTAAGATCTCGAGGATGTCTGCAAAAGAGACATCTTCAGAGGGGGAATGAGGGGAACCTTCAGAATCCTCTAAATCGGTGTTAGAGGTGACAGACTCAGGGGATTCGATGTGCTTCCTCTTGCACTGCCTCTTCCTAGGGGGCTCTCCTACCGGGTCAGAAGAGGCCTCGGAAGAGGAGGAGATCCCCACTGGGGATACTTGAGGAGCTGGCTCTCTACGATCCGGGATGAGGGAGTGAGCAGAAATCACCGGATGCACCGTGGAGGGAGGGGCAGATGGAGTCGACTGTGGGGTTGAACCAGGTTCCAACACGCTCCTCATGACCTCGAAAGCACCCCTGTCAGGCAGAAGCAGAGGTCTCCGCTTCGAAAAGCTGGAAACCTCCCCCGGCACCAACAGTGATGGCTCCAAGGCCAATGTCGGAGCTGAACTCACCAGCGCCGAAGCACCGAGAGGGAGAGTGGGTTCAGACAAGGGTCCGATGCCACTCGCCCCCTCGGAGCCAACGAGGGAAGACCGGCACCGAGGTTCCTCCAAGGAAGATATCGGAGCAGACGGTACCGAAGACAATGGTATCGGTTCCGACGCAGCCACAGTCTCGGGTCCGAGCCGCCCCGGCTCCGAACTCAAAGGAGTCGGAGGAGGAACATTCTGAGTGATGGGATTAGCCATTGACTGTTGAGTCGGGCTTTGAAGCATCTGGGCCAGTGCCTTGGACTTAAGAAGTCGACTCACTACCCTCTGAAGGTCATGATCTGATAGTCTCGATGACCTAGAGGAGTGAGATCTATGGCTCCGTTCAGACAATAATGGAGATGCTGGAGCCGAATGAACGGAGCCGATAGATGGTGTCCGGGACCTTTTTCTGGAGGTCGGTTCTGACAATCTGATCGGAGCCGACTCACCGGTGTCTGCCTCGGCTCCGGCCGGAGCCGAGGAAATAGCACGGACATGAGTTCGAGAATCATCGGCTCCAGCCGGAGCCGATGTTCGAACAACCTTCGAAGCCCCAGAAGACGACTCAGATACCGGAGCCGATGGTCTGGTAGGCTTCGAGGCTTTCCCCGAAGATTGCGTCGGGGGACCCTCAGGCTTCAATAAGCCCCTTAGAATGAGCTTATTTTTACGCTCCTGCAGGACTCTAGGGCTGAAGCCATGTCAAACAGCACATGAGTCCTGCAGATGCAAAGGTCCCGGGCAGTATACACAAGAAGTGTGACCGTCTGTCAGAGACATCTTCTGACAGCACGAGTCACACTTTTTAAAGCCTGAGACCTTTGATTCCTTAGACATGTCTAAAGAAGAAAAAAGTGTAACCACACACTCATACACACACACCGATTACACTTATTAAAAATTAAATTAAATTATAAGTAATTTAGAAAAATTAAATCCCTACAAAAACACAGTCACTCCAACTACTAGGAAGGGAGGGACTGGGCCTAAAGCCAAAGGGAAGAACTCTAGTGAGTTTAGGAAAAAAAGGGGGAAATTTGAACTAGGAATGGAAGGAAATTACCTAATTTATAAAATTATGAAGAAAAACTAACTTAAAAGGGGGTCTATCTAAGATAACAACTAGTTTTTAAAACTAACCTGACGAGCCGGTTGAAAAGCACCTCGATCGCTATAGCGGCAAATGAGATCTGAGGAGTTACCGCCTAGCATTGTGGGATATAGGGGAACCACGAGCCGGTGGAACTAGCTCTCGAGCTTTTAGAGTGGCCGAGTCGGAGCCGAGGTTCAGCTCTGAACCCATCCAGCAAGAATGAAGGCGAGATAGACAACTTAACATCAACAGGTTTAGCATTAGGAGGGATACACTGAAGGGTATAAATAAAATAATACAACAACACATTTTTTTTTTTTTATAAATGCGATAAAGTTTAAGTGTAGCTGCGTGGGTGTGCCCATTACTTAGCTATGCTTAGTCCAACTTAGCTGCATGAGTGTGCCTGTTGCTTAGCTATGCTTAGTCCAACTTAAACAGCACAACAAGTGAAATAACAAGAGACATCCAACACAAGCAGCATTACAATAGTGTAGTGGTTAGAATGAATGCTTTGCGAGTAGCCCTTCCTGGTTTGAGCCCCACTGTAACCAATGCACATTTTACATGTGAAAGCAGTACATAAACATTTTTTTTAGTATTACCTACTAAATGACATATATTTGTTAACCAAAGTACTGCATTGGGTCCAGATGTGAGGTGTCAGTTTAATAAAGTTGTAAAATCCCCATATAAAGACAAATGCCTCAGGGACAGGAAACAAATTTATAATATGTAATGAATGATGAAGCAATGCCATACAGCAGATAGTCTATAAAATGAAAAATAATCAATGCTAAGCATTGCACAACTCTGCTTACCAGGTGAAGCATTGTGTAAGTAGGACTGCTAAGCAACGAGTAGCCCAGCTAAGTGGATTTGCCCATTGGTAAGCAGTGCTGAACCTGTCCCTTTAAGCAATGCCAACCTTAGCTAAGCAGATTTGCCCGTAGCTTAGCTTAGCTCAGCATATTCAAAACTGTCCAATCACGACAAAGGGTGGGAAACTGGCTATATTTTAAACCCCACAGGCAGGAATACAGCTCATAACTGGTTGCAGCTTCCCACTGTAGGCAGGATGGCTAGAGTCGGAGAGGGATTGTGCTTCCGGGCGCAGTGCTGGGTCATAGAGGAGTCCAAGGTCATGGTAGGACTCCTGATAAAAAAACATGATGACAGACTGCTGCAGGGTCAGTACCAGGGCTCCCAGTATAAAGCAGAAGCCTGGGATTGTCTCGCTAGTGATCTCACCAGTGCCACTGGTATCCCTCGGACTGGTGAGCAGGTCAGGCACCACTATGCTGACTTGAAACAGAGAAATAGGGAGGTCTTGGATGAGTGGGTCCAAGAAGCAAGGCACAGGAGTGATGCCCCAGCAGTGTGTAAGTAGTCATACCGTTACTGCTTACTAATGTCCAGCATGTGTATGTGATGGATAGGGAAGCCTGAATATGTCTATTTCCTTTACAGCTGCAGCTGAGTGGGCTGTGAATCAGGAAGCCCATGCTAGTAGGCTGAAAAGGCTGCATCGCGAGGCTGGTGAGTAACAATCCTGCTTGTAGTAGTCATACCAAATAAATATAAAGTAGTAGAAAGTCATCTGGTGTATAAAAACTGTTGTATGGGTTGTGCTAAATAAACCAGACAATATGACAGTAATAGTCCCATATAGGTCATATTTAAATAAAACTGTAACTGCCTGGCAGTCAAGCTGTAAATCTTGGACTGGTTATGTTTACTCTGGTATTGTCTGGCATTTATTGTTGCATTCTCTGAATAGTATTGTTATATTAACCACTGTTACCCACACTGTGCTACATAAAAAAATGTCTAGGAATGTCTGTATAAGACTGTTGTAAGTACAAGATCAGATTGTACAACCAAAAGAGACTTAGACAGAAAACACTGAAGAGATAGACAGCAATATCCAAATAGTACAGTCTGCTGTGACTTAAATTGTTGGATTTGTAGCAGACACAACCATGGTTTGAATCCTGGGAGTGGTTAGTAAGCTGTATGAATAATCATACCTCTCAACTGTACAGATTTTTCAGATGTCTAGATAATTGGCTCATATTTCTGCCTGTTCCTCTGTCCCCCTGGCAAATAAGTGAGATGATCTCAGAATTGTAGTCACAAAATAATGACATATATTTGATTTTCAGACCTCAAAACTTTCAGAAAAAATATATGAAAACAAATCCTGTCCCTCATGCAACTCTCCAAGTTTATGACAGTAATATTCAAAACATGTCCCTATTTGTACCACCATGTTGTCAAGCTTTGTCCAGAGTGTGTGCATTATGAGATTGAGAGGTATGTGCATAATATTAACTGGAATCTGGGAATACGTGTAGAAACAGTCAGGTAGTATTAACAAAGATTCACTCCACAAGTCTGTTAGATAAGAAAACTGTGCCTGCCAATAAAGATGTACATCCTGGACTGGCAGTGTTTACTCTGGTTTAGAATGGCCATTGTAGTGGCCACTGTAGTTCCATATATGCATGTGTCCTGTTTGCTATGCAACTGTTCCAAATCTAGTGTTTTTGGTTAATGGGAATATCTATACATGCTGTTATAACTAATCCTGGATTGTGTTGACTATTACTAAGCCACATATGTTTTAAAACTACAACACCATAGCACGTATGAGAAGGCTGGTCCCAGTGGACCTACCTCTCCCACCTCATCTGGCCATGGCACCAGGCCGCAGCATGTCTGGGACCCACCCCATCTGCTAGTGCTGCAACATCTTTGGGTGGAACTGCTTCAGGGGGTGGAGCTCGTCCCGCCCCCGGGAGCGGGCGCAGACAGGATTCTGCAAACCAAAGTCAGGTGTGGGAATTGGTGCGTTGTGAGCTCAGAAGGAGTTTGGACATCTGCTATGCCAACTTGAGGGCTGCTTGGCGCATTTAGAGGGTCAGCCTGCCCCTCCAGCTCAGCAGCCAGCACAGCCAGCTTCAGGGCAGTGAAGGTGCAGTGGTGACTGCCCATGGGTGGGGACCTCAGTCCCACTGTTTCCATTTGGGGGCTCATGGGTTTCCGATTTCCAAACACCCCTCCACATCCAAGGTGTTTACCCCCCACATGTGCCAAATACTGCCCCTGCATGCTCTCTTGTCTGTCTTGTCTGTCTTCCTACCCAACCTACCTCTCCAAATATACCTACTATCCTTCCCCAACATCCCACTCTCCCCTTAAAAAAAAGGGCAATCTCTTCCCAAAAAAATGTTGCCCCATACATAGCTGTCCATTTTGCACACGTGACCACTGGACACATGTAATCTGGTCTAATTGGCTACACAACACTTTATTGTTGTCCTCACCCCTCTCTCAGGGGTTTGAGTGTCCAGATTTATCTCGAAATTCAGTACATATGCACAGCTGTTGCTGTAGAAAAAATGGACAGCTATGGACCTTCCCTACACCCAACCTGCACACCCCTAGCTACTTTCCCTATTGTTTTTCCTTCTGTGTGCCCCCTTTTTCATCACTTTCCGATCACCCCTTTTTTTCTTTTCTTTTAAAGAAATTAGGGCAGTGGTAAGCGAGAGTAAGCACTTTTAAGCAGCAGTAAGTGGGTTTAAGCCTGTTTATGAGGCAGCAAGCATTGGCTACACAGATTAAGCACTGTCAGGCTAACAGTCTGTAAGCATATTTAACCAGAAGTTAACATTGCTTACCATGAGGCAAACCCGCGCAAACCCGCATACAACTGCTTAAATGTGCCTTAATCATTCTGTATCCAAAAGCCCTTGTTCTGCCCAGGAACAAAACAATCAGCCCTTGCAAGTCTTGAACCCAAGACACTGCAGATTAAAACCACAGTGATTTACCACTGAGCCATTTGAGCGATGTTGTCTCAAATATATCATGCAGTACAGTCATTCAAAAGTAGGAAAATGCATTTATATATGCAGATGTATGTTTGTATGTATTTATGTATATATATATATATATATATATATATATATATATATATATATATATATGTTTGTGTGTGTAGATATATATAGATATACAGATATATAAATGTGTATTGAATTCGCACATTGGATCCACACTCTGAACCTCTCACTGCAAAACATCTGACCAAAGGCACTGTTAATGGGGGTGACTGGGCCCAAAATAGAGATCTTTTGTAATTATTGCCATTATTGTTTTCTTCACAGCTGAACAGATTTGCCTTGCAAAACAATAACCAGCACTTGCAAGCCTTGAACCTAGGACCCTGCACAACAGACATAAGTTAACACTAAGCCATCTCAGCTGTAAGATGTCAGGATGATATCTCTAACATATCATGCAAAACAGTCAGTCTACCATAGGGAATGTATAATGTGGAAGCAGTAAACATTCCAATGATACATACACACACACACACACACACACACACACACACACACACACACACACACACACACACACACACACTCACATCTATATATACATATATGGATCTAGGAGTTTTGATCGAAAGATCAAAGTTCGAATCCATTATCACCGAACATACTTTACCGAAAGCGATTTTACCAAAAAAGCACGTATGGTAAAGTATGAAACAACATTAAACCTACTTCTATGCAGGGGGGCAAGCCCCCCTGCACCCCCCACACACACCCCTACTTTACTATTCTCACTCTGAGGTCGCACTACAGTGGGGAAAAGGGAATTTTCCCTTATCTGCATCGTAGTACGACCAGGACAACGAGCATAGTTATCCGAAAGTGCTGCTTCGGTGAACAGTACTTTTGGTTAAGTATGCTTGGTGATTTCTGCTTTGGTGGAAAGTGCATTTGGGGATCTGTATGGATCCCATATATATATATATATATATATATATATATATGTATATATGTATATATATGCACACACATACACATATAAATATATTACTACTTTATAGATATGTATAAGAGTGTATATAATGGGTGTACAGCATATTAAACAGCCATTATTCCTACACTTGCCACCTTTTAAAATGGCCAGTGTTTGATTCTGTCCTACAAATAAGAATTATTGCATGAAAGATATACCCACACATAATGCAAAGAACATGACACCACACACAAGTTTGCATACATAGAATTGTTTATTTGTGTACTATTTCAGTTGTTTATGCTATTTCATATAGCAGTTAGGTGTCTGAAATACATAGTAACTGATTCATGCAACTCATAAACAAAACATTTGATACAGTAATCTGAAAAATATAACATACTTTGCTGTCCAGGCTAAGGCCTTCAAGTAGTACAACAGTAAAAAAAAACACTTGCCTTGAAGATAAGAACCAAACAACAGTTAATTACAGATGTAGTTCAGCAGCCTCCAATTACACTCTGTACACAACCCCTAGGGGGAAAGTATTAGTTGTCACAATGTAAATGTATCTGTTACATAACAATGCTTAACTTAAAACATCACTATCACACTAACAGACAGAACTGTCTGTAAGGCAGTAAGCTCTAGGGCACCACTTTTGCCATGGTGAAATGTTTGGAAATGTACAGCCATATACCTTAGTGTTTCTTACTACTAATATCCCTCATGTGTTGTAACAGCCTAGGTTAAAAACATTTACTACCCCCCCCATAAAATGTCTTACAAGGGCATATAACAGTGTTTTGCACACACCAACCTCCGGACTGTACAAGGGCACACACATTTTGTCTAGCTGTAGCCCTCATATATATGGATCCTACCCCACAATTTGTGTGGGAGTCCACATCATCACTGGGATAATAGCAGGAATGCCAGTGCTAAATAATGATGGGCCATTACTTAACAACCTCTTACTACATGACATCTGGACAAAGCCTGATATAGATGTGAAGGACAGAGGCTGGAACACAGGGCCATATTTGCAATATTGCTGTTATACACTGTGAAAGTTGCTGGTGTTACAGGATTGGTTGCAACATACCCTTACTCAGGAATATGAAGTCAGAAACACAAATGGATCTTGCCATGTACTGTAAGCAATCAACTGACAGAATGCCACTGATACGTCAGAGACAAGATCTGTGTGGTGAACAGACAAAACATAACAGACAATCCTCTGGCCATCATGTGGATAGGCCCACAGTTGAGAGCTATTCAGACAGACTGCATTCCATGCAAAACTAGCATTTACACACAAACCCTGTAAAACTAGCGGTATTCAATGCATATAACAGCAATACTCACACTGTCTGTAGATCTGGAACCTTATACAAACATGTAGTTGGTCTGTGTCCACAAGTCCTGTTGTAAGAGGTATTGCTACCTGCTGTTTGTAACACTGCTGCCCACACACAGGAAGGATGTCTTCCATACTGGAAAGATTAAGGGACAACGCCTACATGATGTAGTCATTTATAGTAGTGGGTTGCTATGGCATTGGCTATTGGAAGTACTACACAGCTTGCTGCATGCAATTAGCAAGTGGGGAAAACCAAATGGAGGAGAGGCCATCACCTGATCATGAGCATCACTGACAAAAGCCATGCTTCAACCTATTCAAACCAGCTTGATCCCTGTAGTGGAGAGGGGGGGGGGAATACCACTAAAAAATAGTAATACAAACAAAAAATAAAAAAATCAAACAAACAAGGAAGATATCCAAGTGGTACACAGAAGAGAGCACAATAATAAAACAAGTATGTGAAACATGTATGCATGTAATTGAGTGCAGCACCTTGTCTGTAATAATGGGATAGATGATGTTGAAAACTTTATATGTGCCATCAAGACTTGTTGCTCTGATAATGTCCTGCTGAACAACTGCAATGGACATAGCATCTGGCCTTGTGGGCAGTGAGTCATACCTGTCAACTGTGCAGATCTGCATAGAATGACAAGATTTAAGCCATCATAGTGTTTGTTCTGTTCCTCCAAACAAGTATATTAGTCTGGTAAATAGCCGAAGGTGGAAGTAATGAAGTCATAATAGACACATGTGTTTCAGACCCCAACACCTTCAGAACAGTCATGGTAATGTGAAATGTATCATGCACAAATGTCATATGTTTGTAATAGGCTTATCTAAGATCTGTCCCTATATATCCCCCCCTAATGTTAGGTTGTGTCCACATATGACGCTCTGTTTTATAGCAAGGCAGAAAAGTGCAGCTGTGGAGGAAGGAGGTTCAGAGTGTGCACCCAATGTCCGAATGCACTCTCTCTCTCTCTCTATATATATATATATATATATATATATATATATATATATATATATATATACACACACACACACACATGTATGTTTACATATATACAGACGCACACACACACATAAATATATACATATATATATATATATATATATATATATATATATATATATATAAAGAGAGAGAGAGAGAGACTGACTCACTTTAGAAGCTCGAAATACTGAAATATTGAAATTCAGTATTTCGAGCCCATAAAGTAGAATCCTAAAAAACAGCAAAACCTCAGAAGTGAGAAATTCAAAACTTTGCATACCAGTGGTTTTGAATTTGCACTGTGGTGTGTGTTAGTATGTTTTGTTGATGTATTGTGCGAGGAGAATGTAGCCTGTGTGGTGGTGTTTTGTGTGTTTTTGCATGTAATGCAACCACAGAGTTAGAATATTTAAGTATGGGGGTGTGGGGGCACAGCCCCCCACATGGAGGTGCAGGGGTGCTTGTCCCCCTGCTTTTATGTAGTACAGAGCTTGTGTGTGTGTGAGTGTGTGGGGGGGGGGGGTGTTTGTGGACAGCAGAAGCGCAAATTCAAAATCTCCGGTATTCGAGATTTTGAATTTCGCTCTTCTGAGTTTTCGTTCTTGTTTGGTTTTGACTTTATAGCCTCAAAATACTGAATTTCAACATTTCAGTATTTCAAGGATATAAAGTGAATCCAAATATATACACACACACAGACACCCACACACACACACACACACACACACATATATATATATATATATATATATATATTTATATATATAGACGTGTATGTCTACATATATACAAACACACACACACACACACACACACACACACACACACACACACACACACACACACACACACACACACACACACACACACACACATATATATATATAGAGATAGAGAGTGAGAGCTCTCTCTCTCTCTCTCTATATATATATATATATATATATATATATACATAGATATACACAAATACATTTTCCCTACTGTTGAATGACTGTGCTGCATGATATGTTTGAGAAAACATCACACATATCTGCAGCTCAGGTGGGTTACTGGTAAATTGATGTGGCTATGGTGTGCAAGGTCCTGGGTTACACACTTGCAAAGGCTGATAATTTATTTGCTGGCCAGAACAAGGGCTGTTGGATACAGAGTGATTAAGGCACCTGTAAGCAGTTGCAAGTGGGTGTGAAATGGACAATTATGTATGGCGTGAAATTTGTCTTGGGAACAGATTGCCCTTTTTTTGTTAAGGTGAGAGTGGGGTGTTGGGGAAGGATAGTAGGTATATTTGGGGAGGTAGGCTGGGTTGGAAGACTGACAAGACAGACACGACAGCATACAGGGTGGTCTATGACACGTGGTGGGTAAACACCTTACACGGAGAGGAGTGTTTGGAAATTGGAAGCCCATGAGCCCACAAATGGAAACAGTGGGACTGAGATCCCCACCCATGGGCAGTCACAAATGCACCTTCATGGCCCTGAAGGTGGCTGTGCTGGGGGCTGAGTAGGCTGAACCTCTAATTGTGTCACGAGGCCCTCCAGGTGGTGTAGCAGATCCCCCAATTCTCTACGGAGCTCCCTATTCACCAAACCTTGGACCTGACTTTGGGTTACAGGATCCTGTCTGTGCATGCAGGGGGGGGACAAGCACCATCCTCTGAGGTGGTTCCACCTGAAGGTAGTGCAGGGCCAGCAGATGAGGAGGTCCCAGGTTGGGTCCCAGATGTCCTTTGGCCTGGTGCCATGGCCAGATGAGATGGGAGATGTGGTTCTGCTGGGAACAGCCTTTCCAAACATGCTATTATGGTGCAGTTTTATAACATATGTGGATAGTAATAGACAACATAATCCAGGATTAGCTATAATAACATGCACAAATATTCCCATTAACCCAAAACACCAGATTTGGAACAGTTGCATAGCAAACAGAACACATGCATATATGGAACCACAGTGGCCATTATAATGGCATGCAGATTACATTATTAGCAATGAAAGTGTTTCAACATGGAACATGAATAGAAACACATTTCAATATCTGTTGCACAATAGGATATATGTCCCAACAGTAGGTTTGGTGTAAACCATTGATTTGTGTGTTCAGATTACTGTTGCAGATATGGTGGGGGGGGGAGAGATGTCAATTAACAACTATTATATCTTTGCAGTATGAGGTCGTCAGACCTTTTTTTCCTGTTTATGTCTTCCAGGTACCATGTCAAGATACCATCTCCCTGCCTATAGTCCACAGAAGAATGAAAAACTAATCAACTACATCATGCATCACCACAGAACCCTCTTTGGGTGTATGGCCTATGATCTGCATGAGAGAACTGCCCTGTGGAATGAGCTCATCCACTGGGTAAGCAATATTGGCCTGCATAACTACAGTTATGAGCAGGTGCAACATTGTTGCACTGACCTCATCCACCATGCCTGTCAGTGTGTTGCTGTAGTTAGGAGGGACCAGCTAGCCACAGGTGAGGGTCATGCCATCCGGCTCCCACTGACACATACTGAGGAGCTTCTCGCCAGCCTTGGGGCACCTGCCCACCAGCCAAGTCAAGAACCTGATGATAGCATTGTGGAGCTGGGTACTACCCACACAATGGACATGGAGCATGCAGGTAAGACTCCAGGGCACATTAGAAGACCACTGTTGCTTATCCATCTTCGTCTGTAAATTATCTTCATGCATACATGAGATAACACAGTCTGTTGCTGCAGTGTAGTAATGAACAGATGTGCATAATCTGTAGTATTGTTGGTTTGTACTGTTGATGTACTGAAATGCTGCTCCCACCATGTACCAATGTCACAGGTGTGGCTACTGATATCATATCTCTCACACAACTATGTATGTCCCTCTGATATACTTCTGGGGCAGCAGCCTGTAGCTGGTGAGTATGGAGTTTTTTTGTTCAGGTTTGCCAATACACTGGCCATGTTATGGCCATGGTATGTTCCATGCACACATTTAACACACCTACCCATAATGCATGCTGTACATGTTCAATTATTGTTGCTGCACTGCTTCACAGTGGTCACCATGGTGGTGTGTCTGAAGGGTATGTAAGAGTCCTGCAGTTTAAATAACAACCTGTCAGTGCAAGATGTGTGGACAGAGATGAACATAATGGTGGGACAAATGGCCCACAGTAGGGACATGCCTGAAACATTACCCTTATACAGTGGCTACAACAGTGTATATACCACTCTTACAATGCCAACTGTTACAGATCTACACAATGGCATATCACAATACCACATTCCAAAACTTTTACAACCTGTAATGTGATCCTAACATCAGCAATGAATGTGTAATATGGAATCCTATGATAGGACAAAAAATATGGGGAATACATACCTTAACAAACACTGGAAGCATATGTGTGCACACACTCCAAATAACATATTGTGGAAACAGCTTTTGAGGTACTGACAGCATTCACTCTTCTTGAGTACGTACCTTCCATCAAGTATAGGTCCTCAATGTCACACCAAGTAATGGTCTGCTGTCCAAGACGTATGTCCATGACATTTGTCTACTCACCAGCAACAGAGGCAGCTGTGGCTTGCATACATCTTACAAACCATGGAATGGACCCCATATCCAAAAGGTAGCACTCAGGAGTGGGAGATGTAGCCTTACCTCACCATTCCATATACCATAGCAAACAGTGCAGAAAAGCATGTATGTGATGATGAAGTATGGGACAACATTAATGAAGAAAATAAACAGATACCCATCCAAGACAGATGGCGCATGTTGCCAACTGGTCACAGAGGCTGCTCAGAAAATGAAGCAACACTGAGGGACTTGCAGGAATGTCTAGCAAGTACTGCCTGTGCAGTACCTGCATCGATAATTGCCTGGACTCTGCATAAGTGTGCCCTATGGATTAGGGCAATCAGATGGAAGAGTTGTTCCACAGGAAACATCATCCAGAGTTCTCTACAGGTAGCATATACATAGCATCAAGTCTCCCAAAGGCATGTGTTGCAGTGTGTAATGGTGTACCAAGACCAAGGCTGAGACCTACAGACAGTTTTAATAAAGATACATATGCTGCACGAGCAACACTTCACTCCACCTCAGGCCCACCATCCCCATCTGTACCTTGCTGGTGCCAGTGTACACATTTAGGTTTGCTGTTAATTACCAGGAACTAGGCTGGTAGACATGGTGTTCTGAATTTTGGATACTACAAAATAATATTCATGTGTGGCACATAGTTGGCAAGCATCTGCAAAAAGGCTGAGGATGGGAGGGATGTCATCCCAAAATGCAACAGTGAAATGAAGCATACATCTAAAGCCTACTAAGAATGGCTGTATCTGAACACAGTCAAGGTCATGCATTGTGCCAGACATAACCCTGACTCCACAGCAATAGTGAAGGCACTGTGTGACTTCCGAGGGCTGTGCACCTGAGCTGATCTTGCAATCTGGCATAGTTGGGGGAAGTTTGTAGGGCGGAGTGACTGAATAATGTCTATGCTAGTATACCCCATCCAGGAATAGTGACTGCTGTAGTTCACTTAACAGGTGCTGCAACAAACCATTATGTTAAGGGTGTGCTCACTTATGCAACCCACATATTGTCATCAATCAGCATCTGCACAAGTAACACATTTGTTTATACTGCATTTGATTGCACAGGTCATATGTCACATATCAGGTGTGTGGTAATGTTAACATATGCAGTATTGTGGCCCCATGGCATATCAGGAAAGAGGGTGGCATGTCAATAAGGGTTTGTACACTTCTCATAGCCACAGTAAACTTTGAAGGTTGTCAGTGTAATTGGATTTTTTTGCTCATACATGCACTACTGGTGATGAGATCTGCAAATCAGACGTCAGACATTCACTATTGACATCTATCCTAATATCATCCCAGGTATGTGTCAGACAAACACATAGGGGCTGTGAGCAACAGAGCAAACATAACTGCCACACATTTACACATTCAGCAATGGTGTTTACACTTGTAAGGTATGGTGCCCAGTACATGCCAGCGTGCTGAACAGATGCACAGCAATACTGTGTACATGGGTGCAGTGTGTTCCAGGGGAAGTGGCATCACCTACTAACACAACTTATGCATCACAGAGATGTATAATGTTGGTAACAGGGATTGAGTATAGCTGCAGTACATGCTGTTGAGTGCCATATGTGATGCATGTTGCCAGTTGGGTAATGAGAGGTCTGTGTAATATCTTTCTGCCACCCCAACTGTAAGTGTGTGTGTGTGTGTGTGTGTGTGTGTGTGTGTTTGTGTGTGTGTGTGTGTGTGTGTGTGTGTGTGTGTGTGTGTGTGTGTGTGTGTGTGTGTGTTTGCATGTGTGAAGAGGTAAGCAATGATGTACATTTTTTGTTTTCCCTTCACAGGTGGCAAGGTGGGTCAGGCTCCTTCCTGCAGGCAAACTGATGTAAGTGTCCATACAGACTCTGATAATGATGATAGGTATGGTGAGGTACAGGCAGGGTTATCAGGGGCTGATTTCAAACAGTCAACAGTGTTATGTTATATAAGTTTTTGTATATAAACATATGTTTTTTAAACACAGTATTAACTGTTACATATAATTACAATTGTATGTATACAACATTAGTTTAATAATAAGTAAGGGTTAAAGAAAAGCTCTCTCTATATATATTTTATGGTAGTTGTTGCAAGTTTGTATGAGTTATTTTGCGTTGTCATTTTATTTTCATCTAGATATGACATTTTTAATTAACATACAAGATTGGTGGAAGTTACTCATTGGTTTTAACATTAGGGCGTTGTGTTCTGAGTGTATATAAGGATGCATGTTTTTAATGACAATATACTCTGAAGATGCCCAGAATGGTTATGGGTGAAAGCGCTTAGGACTTCTTTTATTGTTTGTTTTTTACCACTTTAAATAAACAGGACCTTTCACGATACCGGTTTGCCTTTTTGTTTTACTAGCAATTGTTTTCAAGTGTTACTATTATCAGGGGCTGAAGCTGTGCCATTGGTTGACATACCACTGTTACCTACCTCATCCCCACACACAGTCACATTGCCTATACATACCCCATCACCAGTGGCCATAGATGAGGGACAGCTGGCAGGTGGTGACATGGGACAGGACAGTGTGGTGACTACGGCAAGTGTGTCTGTACACAGCAGCCATAGCTGGTTGACTGGTGAGATACCACACAGGCAGATGGACAGGGTGCTCGTAGGAAGGCTGCTCGCCATTATGCCCCTGGCAGAAGTGCCAAAGCAGGTGTCACCAAACGCATGTTTTGGGACATCATGGAGGCACAGGCATGTATGGAACATTATACCAGGCAGATTCTGAGGCTCCAGAGGGTTACTCGTTTTGCTGTCATTGCCAACATACGTGATCTTGCAGGTGCCCACCATTATTTTGCAGAGGTCCTGGATAGATGGTTGGGGGAGATGGGGGGAATCCTTGACTCACTTAATCCACCCCTAACCCGTAAGTCTGTCACTATGGCACACTTACCTTACCCGCACCCTAACCCTAACTCACTTAATCCGCCCCTAACCCTTAGGTCCGTCACTATCGCACACTTACCTTACCTGCACCCTAACCCTAACTCACTTAACCCACCCCTAAACCTAATGTCCGTCACTATGACACACTTACCTTACCCACACCCTGACCCTAACATCCGTCACTATCGCACACTAACCTTAACATGTCGGTGTTCTCAGCATCGGGATTCTCAACTGTCAGTTTTCTCTGTTGTCGATCTTCCGGTGTTGGTTATCTCGTCGTTCTTCTCAGCTTTCGACATAATCAGGTAGACCCATATATACACACACACACACATATATATATATATATATATATATATATATATATATATATATATACATATACATATACATACATACACATATATATTGTTGTGTGGGAAGTCTCTTCTGATACTGACATGTACGCCATCAGTTACTGACAGACATCATAAGATCATCATAGTAAAGTACTACACAAATCACAGTAATGATCCTGTGGGATACAGCAGAGATATGATCAATATTAACTGAAGGAGCAAAGTTCCCAAGCCCACATACTTCACACTAGTTAGTGACATGCATTTTTACAGCATCCCACTGCTTTGTCAGAAATACACAACAGTTATGGTGGCCAGACAACTGTACATATGACAAATATCTGGACATTACATCAAACTAGGTAAATACACTGTAGCATGTCACAAAGCACTGTGCAAACTACAAGCAGACTGCCACAACACTGACCCAAGTTTCCTATGGGGGAATACACATGTACTTGCAAATATAGCAGGCACTACAGGCATGTAGCAGCACGGAGTAACAGACACCAGTGTGAAAGTGCATACCCACAGCCAATCTGAACACAGTCACAGTTACATTATGGTAAGCCTAAGTAATATTACAGTATATGGACTGTGTGAATAAAGCCACCCTTATATGAGCCACTCACACATTAACCCTACATATACTGGGCCAATACACAGTGTAGCCTGATGCCTAACTGCGGTATTGGAGATGTGTCAGTCTGGCCCTACAAACATGTACGCTGATAGGGTGCCACAAACTGGAGCAGCATCCAACATCAGATAGAACAGGACTAAGACCAATGACATCTACCACAGTCTGTACACAGGCCAAGTAAAATATTCACAATACACACTCTGTCAACAATCACCATAAGTACACAGACTCACTACTGTACACACTACAACAGAATGTCCAGGTTTTGTCCTCAAATATAAGGCCTACTATACATAACATGTCTAGCAGTCTGATATCTCACTGGCTTGTTATCAGGTATGATGTCAGTAAATAATGATGTACTGTACATATGCACCTCTTACTGCATGACATACGGACAAAGGGTGACAGACTTGGGGGGAGGAGGCACAAACACAGGGCTAATATTGACATATTGCTGTGATAAACTGAGAAATTTCCTGATGTAACAGGGTTTGTTGTGACATATCTCTTCTGAGGTATATGAAGTCAGTAACTAACATGGATGTCGCCATGTACTGACTGCAATCATCAGAGTATGCTACTGCATATCTAAAGATAGGAAATATGTGAGTAACACACCACACGTAAGACTCCAAACTCTGCCCAGTCTGCAGATAGCCCTACAGGTGAGAGTTTCCTCAGCCACATAACACTGTCTTGCCAGACTTTAAATCATGTAGAACAGCCATATCCACACAAACCCTGTTAAACCAACATTTCTTCAAATGTAGAACAGCAATACTTACATTCTGTCCCCATGTCTGGAACATCCCCCTCCTGTTTATTGGCCGGTCTCCACAGTGTATGTTGTAAGAGGTGTTTCCAACTACCCTCTGTGATGCTGTTTGTCGAATACCCACATGAAGTCCTGCTCACAGTGAAGGAAAATGGCCAACACCCACATGAAGTGCTTAGTTATAGGAGTGTGTTTCCATGCAATTGGCTATAGGAATGGGCTATAGGAATGAAACCACAGCTGTTCCACATGCAATTATCAAGTGGGGGACTGCAACTCATGCACAGACCATCGGCTATCATGAGCATTCCTTACAAAACTGAAGCTGCTGCCTATGGAAAACAGATGTACTTTTCCACATCCACCAAAGAGGAAGAGACAGAGAGAGAGAGAGAGAGAGAGAGAGACAGAGACAGAGACAAAGACAAAGTAAGAAAGGAAGGATGTAAGAGAGTAAGAGCCTAGCATGTTTGTGTATGATCCATGGGTGGAGAGTGGTATCTGGGTATTTTAACAGTTGCCTATATTGTTTACTAATCCATACTGTCACACAGTAATGGCACATGGCTGTACACATTTATGGCTGAGGATAGTCTACAACAACCTCTACAGTGTTTGAAAACTGTTGGCTTTGTAATTTATACAATGGGACATATAGGTCCTCAATATAATGATGTAGCAAAATCCACATTTCAATGGATCCTGTCAGTACACAATTACCCCAACACCCATACAGAATACTTATGACACACACACAAACGTACCAGTACTGAGTTTCAAACCCCTACCTTACTATGGATTGCTATTTGAGTGTTATGCAATTATTGATGCACCACAGAGCTTACATGTTAGAGAGCTGTCCAAAGATATCTTTGAAGGTGAGTGACATCAGCAACAGTGTTAAAGGAGGGATAAGGGAAGTGTAGTACATGCGAATGTCCACAAAAGCAGGTGTCAACAGACACACACACACACACACACACACACACACACACACACACACACACACACACACACACACACATACACACTCTCTCTCTCTCTCTCTCTCTCTCTCTCAGGGAAACACACACATTATCACAGTTGACTCCTATTTAGCTAGTTTACTACACTACAGTATTATGCAGTTATCACAAGTGCCACAGAGATTATATGGCTGATACATGGCCAAAGGGTTATGTCAAGGTGAATGACATCAGCAGGCATGCTAAGGTAGGGCAGTGGGAGGTGTAGTGATTGTGAATGGCTTCAAAATCATCAATCACACACACACGCACGCACACACACACACACACACACACACACACACACACACACACACACACACACACACACACACACACTGGCTTGCCAGCACTGAGATGCATAGGTTCATTGCTTCACAGGTGTGTAGTAGGTGAATGGGTCTGAAGGCTGTATAAGGCTAGGCAAAAGGAATACCTTGGCATCAGGCCACATGACAATGGTCTCTGGTGTGGCTCATGGGTGTTGTCCCTAGAGTGGTCCCCACAGGTGGGTAGCACTCATCTGGGTTACTATTGTGAGTGGCCTGTGATGTGCACTGTTTCCCATGTATGTGATCTATATTCCATACCATGGACAGTGTCTGGGTTGTGCACATGTCCCAAACGCATGTTCTTTGACGTGTGGAAGTATACTTGAGGTCTCTGGGGCGTGTTGTGTGTATAGATTGTTATCTTCTGATGTAGCATTCCTGACCTCATTTGGGGAGACCTGGCTATGGAACTGAGGTCATGCTTGCACCTACATTGACAGCATGATACAGGTATTCAGTGGAGTTAGTGACGTCTGTCCATACAGGGCATGTGTATAAGGCATGGTATTCCCTTTGTGGGTTACATTTGCAGACTCTACAGTTGCTGCAGGTGTCCAGTGAGGAACATAGCAAAAGGACCACTGTAAGCATTTATTTGCTTACTGTAGGGATGGAACACGGTGTCATGTCCTTTTACTTGCTGGATAACACACACTCAGTCAGGAGATGTAACACATCACAGTACTTTCTGATGTCAGTGTCACTGTTGTGGTCAACAGGAATGTAGTGTACTGCAATCACACCATGATTATCTGTTGTCCTTGTATAGTGGACATTGTGACATATACTAGATCCTCAACATAATAATTTAGTCCAGACTGCATCTTGGTATTACACAATCACAACAACCTCCACACAGGATACTGATGACAGATACACACACACACACACACACACACACACATTTGCTTGCCAGTACTGAGATGCATAGGTTCATTTGTTCATGGGTGTGTAGCAAGTGAATGGGTCTGAAGGCTGTACAAGGCTAGGCAAAAGGAATACCTTGGCATCAGGCCACATGAAAATGGTCTCCAGTATGGCTCAGGGGTGTTGTCCATGGAGTGGTCCCTACAGGTGGGTATTGTATTCACCATCCACTCATCTGGGTTACTATTGTGGGTGGCCTGTAATGTGCACTGCTTCCCATGTATGCGATCTATATTCCATAACATGGATAGTGTCTGGGTAGTGTACATGTCCCACACGCATGTTCTTTGACATGTGGAAGTGTACTTGAGGTCTCAGTGGTATGTTGTGTGTACAGACTGTTATCTTCTGATGTAGCATTCCTGACCTCATTTGAGGAGGCCTGGCTATGGAACTGAGGTCATGCTTGCACCTACATTGACAGCATGATACAGGTATTCAGTGGAGTTAGTGGCGTCTGTCCATACAGGACATGTGTATAAGGCATGATATTCCCTTTATGGTTTACATTTGCAGACTCTACAGTTGCTGCAGGTGTCCAGTGTGGAACATAGCAAGAGGACCACTGTAAGCATTTATTTGCCTACTGTAGGGATGGAACAGGGTGCCATGTCCTTTTACTTGCTAGATAACACACACTCAGTCAGGAGATGTAACACATCACAGTACTTTCTGTTGTCAGTGGCACTGTTGTGGTAAACAGGAATGTAGTCTACTGCAATCACACCTTGGTTACTATCTGTGAGGCAATGTGCAGGGAACTACCAATATAGTGGTTGTTGCCTAGCCAAGTGTGCTTGTGTATGAGACATGGGTGGAGACTGTTCTCTGAGTAATACAAGGGTTGCCTATATTGCTCACCAATCCATATTGTCTCCTGTAGGGCTATGGATTGTCTACACCAGTTTCTCTGGTGTTTGACATCTGTTGTCCTTGTAAGGTGGACATTGTGATGTATACTAGGTCCTCAATATAATAATTTAGTCCACACTGCATCTTGTTATTGCACAATCACAACAACCTCCACACAGGATACTGATGACAGAAAGACATACACACACGCAAACACACACACACACACACACACACACACACACACACACACACACACACACACACTTGCTAGTACTGAGATCCAAACCCCTACTTAGCTATGTATTGCTACTACAGTATACCACATTTATCACATGCACCACAAAGCTTATAGGATGGTTGTTGTCCCAAGGTTCTTCTAAGGTGAGGAACATCACCAGCCCTTATAAATACTGGCATTGGGTGATGTAGTGGGTGAGAGATCCCAAAAATAATTTTACCCTATACACATTTATCTTTTCCAGGGGCTAGGTTCAAACCTCTATCTGACAATCTTTATGGATGCTTATGTTATGCATTTACCACATGCACCACTGATCTGATATGGTTTAGGTTTGGCAACAGGTACTTCTAAGGTGGATGATATCTGCAGGACTGCTAAAGTTAGGCTCTGAGATGTGTACTGGGTGTAAATGGGGCCAAAATCTTTGAGGTATACACACAACACTTGCCACAGATGTGATTCAAACCCATACATGTGTAGTTAATGCTATTGTTCCACATTTATGGTACGCGCCATCTAGCTTATAAGGCTAGACCTTTTCCAAAGGGGTAATTCAAGGTGACTGGCATCAGCAGGCTTGCTAAAGTAGGCCAATGGGAGGTGTAGTGACTGTGAAAGGCCTCAAAATCATTAATCTCTACACACAGAGTTGCACAGTTGCCATGTCTGGGATTAGAACTCCTACCTAACTAATATGTTACACTATATAATTACACAGTTATCACATGCACCATGGAGCTTATAGGGCTGGTCCTTGTCCAAAGGAATATTTCAAGGTGACTGACATCAGCAAGCTTGCTAGAGTAGGGCAATGGTAGGTGTAGTGACTGTGAATGGCCTCAAAATCATTAATCTCAACACCCACACACATAGTTTCATAGTTACCATGGCTGGGATTAGAACTCCCACCTAATTAGTATGTTACACTATAGCATTACACAGGTATTGCACATGTCATGGAGCTTATAGGGCTAGCCTTTCTCCGAAGTGTTATTTCAAGGTGAATGACATCAGCAGGCTTGCTAAAGTAGGGCAATGTGAGGTGTAGTGACTGTGAATAGCCTTAAAATCAGTAATCTCTACAAACACACAGAGTTTCACAGTTGCCATGTCTGGGATTAGAACACCTACCTATCTAGTCTACCTCTTACCCACTTTACTCTTCATTCATTTTCTTTCAGCTTTTCCCAGTTAGGAGTCGCCACAGCAAATCACTGTCTGCTCATGATTAGCAGTGGAGTTTTACAGTGTTGAGCTGCCAGCCCGGCGTCCAACCTTCCACAGAAGGCACACACACACTCACACATGCACTCACACTTAGGGCCAATTTAGAGTGTCTAATCCACCTGCAGCATGTCTTTGGGATGTGGGAGGAAACCAGAGCACCCGGAGGAAACCCGCGCGACCACAGGGAGGACATGCAGACTCCGCACAGAAGGCACCCCAGCTGAGGATCGAACTGGAGAACCTCTTGCTGTGAGGTGACAATGCTAACCACTGCACCACCGTGGCTGCCCTTCTTACCCACTTTACTCTATAGCTCCTAAATTCTCACCAGCCTCAACACAGGACTACTAAACAAGTTAGAAACAACTTATAACAGGATTGCCAGATTTGCTACCCATAATTCTAACAAGTCCCATCACTGTGTCTCACTAAAAGAACTAAATTGGCTAGAATTAACTAACCTGCTTCAGTGTAATCAGTTTCAGATTATTCACTCCATTCTCTACAAACCCTCTTTCTGTACAACTATCTCATCTCTAATCTCTCATGATTATGCCACAGTTCTGAGCAAGGCCTACGAAAAATCTAAAAACCAAGGACCAAAATGGGTCACCTAGTCTATAGCTTTAACCCTTCCAAGGCCTGGAATAGCCTACCACTAGATATAAGATCCCTTGAACATCCCAATCAATTCAAAACCGCTACAAAAAATACCTTCATAAAAAATGGACCTGACAATGAAAATATCCCCCATAAACACTCCCCTATAACCTTCTACTTCCCCACTCTCTTCCTTCCCTTCAATAAATAAACGTACTACTTTATCTTCTCCTCTTGCTACATCACTGTACAAACACAATTAGTAAAATATTGCAGCTATGTAACTATTGCACTATTATGCATTTAATATGTAATTATGAATGTATCCCACTAATGGATGCATTTCTATATGTATTTCACTTGCCACAGTGTAAGGTATGACACTGTAATGCAGTAATGTGTAGTATTGATGAATGTATTCTATATGCATTCAATATGTAAACATTCTGTTTTTCTGTTGGAGCTTTTCTCCATGAGCCTCTGCTGAAAACGGGCAATTGTAGCCCAGTTGGGCAAGCCCAGTCAACAAATATAAAATAAATAAATAGTACATTACACTATAGCATTACACAGTTATCACACATGCCATGGAGCTTATAGGGCTGGTCCTTCTCCAAAGGGGAATTTCAAGGTGAATGATATCACCAGGCTTGCTAAAGTAGGACAATGGGAGGTGTAGCGACTGTGAATGGCCTCAAAATCATTAATCTCTACACACAAACAATTTCACAGTTGCCATGTCTGGGATTAGAACTCTATCTAATTAGCATGTTACACTACAGCATTCCACAGTTATCGCATGCACCACAGAGATTATTATGCTGAAAAATGGTTAGAGGGATATTTCAAGGTGACTGACATCAGCATGAGTGCTAACATGGGCTATAGGAAGTGCAGTGTGTGTGAATGGGCCATAAACCATTCCTTTGTAAACACACACACAACACTCAGTCACACACATCTTTACATTTGACAGGACTGGGTATACAAATGCTAGATGAATAGTGATTTGTACTATCATGTTACACAGTTATCGCAAGCACCACAGACACCGAGGGCTACCAAAAGCAAATGTCTATGGTGATTGACATCGGCACGTCCTGTGATAATGGCCAATTGGATGTGTGGTGGGTGGGAACAGGCCTCATGATGGCAATCTCTTTGTCACTGTCTGCCTCTCTCTTCCCCACATCTCTGTGTGTATGTTTGACCTATTATAGTGTGTTGGCCTTGGATATGTGTGAGTATTCTTATCCAATGTATGTTCAAAGCATGAATGGTGTGCAATGTGGTGTGTGTGCACTGACATCTGTGACTGACAGATGTGTATAGTCCACTGTTGTTGTCAGACATGGGAGTCATTTCTCTATATGTTGGAGCATGTGTCCAGTATGACCTTCTGTATTTTGTTGTTAGACATGGGCTTCATTTCTCTAAGTGTAGGGGCCTGCCCAGTATGACATTCTGTATTGAGTGTGTAAAACCATTCCAGGTACTCCAGTGGAGGATTTTGTCTTCTACACCTACAGCCAGCAACCTGCTTCTGCAGGATATTTGTAGCTAGGTTGACAATATGGATTCACAATGGGCGAAAGATAGTGGGATACTGTAACTATTGTGTATGTGCTGCTTGTGTTACATGGTTGGTGTTAGCAGAGCTACTCAGACATCTGTACTGTTTTACACTGTGAAGTATTATGTCATCAACTACTGACAAATATACTTATTTGCTCACAGTTATTTCCTGGGAAATACAAGATGAGTGAAGCTGTGTCCAGTATTGTGGACTGTAGTCTACATATTCTTGTACACTCATGCCATTCTGGAGGGGTAGCTGCAGACACTTGCTGATGGGTCTGTGTAAATGGTCCAGCACCTTGGTACTGTAGTGTCTGAGGATCTCCTGCTTGTACATATATCGACATAACAGAATGGCCATATCCTTCTGCAGCCATATCTCTCAACTGTACAGATTCACCCATGTTACCCAGAGGCAGGGCTCATATATCTGGTCAGTTCCCCTTCACATTGTGGTTTATGAGTAGGTTTGTAGCCACCCCTTACTGGGTTTGCAGTTAGGGCTAGTATGGGCACACATTAGAGTTTCAGACTTCACACACTCCATGGCGTCCATGCTTCTACACCCCCCCTCACTATGTTACTCTAGTCTCTTCCTAACATTATGCAAGTGATATCTGAAAAGTATCCCTATAGCTGTCCCTTCATCCTAGCATTATTTAGGGGTTGGTCCACAGTTCATGCAGTAGGACATAGTGGGCATGATACTGGGATTTGTCGACATGGCCTTGCATTTGTGTTCTGTGGACTGTGTTATATTGTTATTTGGGACCCCATGAGATTATATACATTGGCAGTACGGGTGAGGCACAAGCCTTTGACAAAGGACTGTGGGGCATTTAGTAGTGATGCAGGCCATCTTTATCAGGCCAGTGCATTCTGTCACTCCTACAATCCAAGGCTGCGAGCCACTGGATTCCCCTGGGGTGACAGGGTAAGTGTGCGAGCTGTTAATGGCAATAGTCCCTGTCCATATTAATCAATTGGTCTGGATGCTGGCAGGGTGTTGCTTACAGCTAAGGACACACCTGCATGGGACACCTCTTCAGCATGCTGCATTCTGTGGGTATTCCAATACAGAAGTGGGGATTATACTGTACTCACTCCCAGCAGCAGGGATATGACCTATGATAAACCTGTGGTTGATGTTGGGGTGAGTTGAGTGCATCTGTGATATGGAAGCTTCTTGCAGCTGACTCACAGATATACCTGGGACATTCCCCTTATGCTGCCTTGTAAGGAGACATAGGCATTCTCTCATTACTTCATAACTGTGCTTTTTGTGGTCTGTCAGTGATTGGCCAGTATTCCATACTATACAGACAACTAATGTGCTGCTAACTCATATGTACAATTCCAAAGGTGTGTGCAGTTGACAGTTACATTTCATGTACTCTGTCTAGCGTACTTCCACCTGTATACTGTGTGTATGTCTGGGCGCACATTCATGGCATGTCCATCTTTCAGATTGTGACAGATATTGACATCTGAACAATGAGTATGTATGACTGCTGAATTGGGTCTTGCTGGGATGCATTGTGGTTGGCCCTGCAGTTGTCAGAACATGGCCCTGTCATCGACAGTACTGGCCATAGGCCACCGGGACAAAACCCTCCATGCCTACATGCTGGCCACTTCCACACAATATACAACACACAACAAACTAACACACAGAGCCCTGCATATTGTATACATGCAAAATCTATCCTGTAAGTTGAACCAGCTCAGGTAATCTGAGCTCTACTGTTATTAAACCCACACGTACATGTCACTGCATTTCTACATAGGATAGTGGGGGGGCACACCTGACAACTGTAGACATTTGCTATGACTGTACTGGTATGTCAGGTTCTCTGTTGGGTTTCATTTCATTTTGTATTCTGACCTATCATGCAGACTAGAGGTATATTAGTAGAGTACAGATCTTAGGTTTTATTGACCTACATTCCAGTTTCAGACTTCTTACCCTTCAGAACTAACATATTACTGCCTGACCTGTTGTAGTCTGACTGTGTAGGTCTGGAGGGGGGCTATTCTCCATTGCCATTAATTGGAGTGGAGGCCTTAGCACAGCCTTTCTTTATGGTCATCTACACCTATCCTGCTGGCTGAGGCTGTTGTTGCCTATGTGAGCCTCACTGATATGCATGTGTGTGTCCTATAGACACACATTTGGAACACCACATGTACTGCAGTGGGACTTGTTACCTTGTCTAGTACTGCTTACTTTGTTGACACAAGTATTTGTTATGGATTTCATGCTGCCCATATAGGTGTCCACTATTTACTGCTATCCCATTCAGCCATCCGATTCCCTTGCATGCTCAAATCCATACCATAGCTACAACTAGCAGAACATACTACTCCATTCAGCAATTGATAGGAAGAGTGATTTACCTTATGGCTGTGCCAGTATTGAGGATGGTGTTGGAGGGCTGACTATGTTGGATGCACATAGTACACTCCCTATACATGGAAAAGTACAGGTAGTGTCATGTTTGGCATCCCTTTTACTGTATGTGCGAGTCAGAGAGAGGTGTCATTCCCTGGGTTCCTACTATGTCAGTGTATGTGGTATGCATTGCGTCTTTGCCAAAGCCTGGGCATACTGGGCATGCCTCCTTCTGCCTACATGGGCAGGCTCAGGTTGTTCCTCCTCCGAGTCAGTCTATGCTTGTGCTGGCCTTGGCAATGATGGGGGGCTGTATGGCCCTGCCCTGTGCTGTTCCTGCTGCAGTTGTTTCCACAGGATCATATTGTGTAGCATGGCACATGCAATGAAAATTTGTGTACATGTAGCTGGAGAGTACTGCAAGGCTCCACCGGATATGTCCAGGCACCGGAACCGTGACTTGAGCATCCCAAACACACTCTCTATTATGATTCTGGTTTGTGCGTGCGCCTCATTATGCAGTTCTTGTTCGGGTGTGTGTGCATTTCTGATGGGTGTCATCAGCCACAGCTCCAGTGCGTAACCAGCATTCCCCACTAGGTGGCCATATGGGATGTCCCCACTGTCAAATCTCTGCTGCAGCTGTGTCATATGCCAGATGTGGGAGTCATGATAGCTTTCAGAACTGCCAGCACACACATTCATTATTGGGCATTGCACACAACCTGGCAGTTGACGGAGGGGAAGCCCTTGTGGTTTATGTAGATACTACCCTGCTCACCAGGTGGTGATTTAATGTGTATGTGCATGCAGTCTATACCACCCATTACCACTGGATATTCTGCTATTTGGTGGAAGTGATGCATATTGCTGGTCAACGCCTCATGGGTGTTGAGGAAATATATGTGCTCTCCGGCATGTGCTGACATGGCTTCCAGGAACTGGTGGAGTGCCCTGGATGCTGATGCCTGTGAGATCCCCATGATATCCCTAGTTGCCCTTTGAAAGGTACCTGTGGCTAGTATTCTTAAGCCTACACATACCTTCGGATCCAGTGGGATGGGCTCCCCCCTGTCGGTTCTGTGTGTGAGGCGTGGCCAGCACAGCTCAACAATTTGCTGTAGGATGTCCCTGTCCACCCTATAGCACTCCACTATCTCCAGCTCATGTAGCCGCTGGTAGGTTACCCTGGGTCTGTACACTCTTCTCCTTCTCCTCACTGTGGGTTGGTCATCAGCGTTCTCATCCTCACCACCCTCAGCTTCTTCCACATATTGCTGTATGAGAGCAAAAGCAGCCCCTATCATTTTGTTAGTTTTGTCAGGTAAAATTTCCCCATCTTTGTACACCAGTGGTGTAGAGTTTGTGGGAAAAAACAGAGTTAAAGGTGTTTGCATACTTTATAGTAGTGTGTGGGCTGGGCTGCTCTCTGCGTAATTGGCTGATTCTGATGCATTTCACCTGCCAGCTATGCTAGTTCTCCTTGATTGCCTTCCTACTGCTGTTTCCCCTTCCCATTGCCTTTCTGTGTAAGCCCTAAGGCACGCCGTGCATACCCAGTGCTCAGATAAAAAAAGAGCTGCTATTTCCTGTTTTTTTTTTTTTTAGTTTAAAACCTGGTGCGCGGCACACACCCATTTAGGCAATGTAAACACAGCTAGGCAGCCTCAGACACACACCCCCTTCCTTTGCTGTGCTTAGCTAAGGGCAAACACGGGCCACAGAGCTCCAGTAAGCTTAAAGCATGCATGACACTCCCCCTTATGAGGTCATCTACCCCTTATGCTTATACCATGGTGTTGCTGCACCTACATGGTTGGGTGCAAGCTAACAGTGAGAGGAAATCTGTGATTTAGTATCAATCCCACAATTTAGTATTAAACCCGCACATAAGGCAGCTGTTTAATCTCAGCCTTACCACAGGATACGTGCCCAAGGAGTGGCGTACGGCAACTGTGGTCCCACTCCACAAAGGCGGTGCCTCTACGGACCCTGGTAATTACTGCCCCATAAGCTTAACAAGTCTAGTCTGCAAAGCTATGGAGAGGATCATAATGGAGCTCATAAACAAAGATATAGGGGACTTGCAGACATTGGAACCGACCCAGTTTGGCTTCGTCAAGGGAAGATCATGCCTTTTGAACTTGGTCGACTTCTTCGAAACAGTCACCAAGGCCATTGATGAGGGAAAGGCAGTCCATACAGCCTACCTTGACCTTGCAAAGGCTTTTGACACAATACCCCACTCAGGTATTGTAGAAAAACTTACCAGCTTAAATGTAAATCCATATGTCACAAGATGGGTTGCAAACTGGCTTAAGGACAGAACCCACAGGGTTAAAGTTGCTGGCGCTATGTCAGACTCCAAGCCGGTCACAAGTGGTGTCCCACAGGGCTCGGTCCTTGGCCCCCTATTGTTCGGCATCTACTTCTCAGAAGTACAGGCCAACATGGGAGGACTTTGGCTGACAAAGTTTGCAGACGACTGCAAACTGGGCGCCATAGTGGAAAGTGCATCGGACACGGATATCCTTCAGAAGGGACTCATGGAAACAGATAGCTGGTGCCAGAGCCATGGCCTGAAGTTAAACGTCAAAAAATGTATAGTCATACCCTTCAGGAAAAACAAGGTAACCCCAAGCTACCATATAGGTGGCAATCCACTAAGCACAGAAGAGGTTATCAGGGACCTGGGGACCCAGGTTGACAGTGGCCTTTCATTTGACACTCACATTGCTAAGGTGGTTAGAAAGACCTTCTACATTGCCCACCTGATCATAAAGGGATTCACATCCAGATCTAGTGAGGTCATTGTTCCCCTGTACTCTTCACTTATCAGACCAATGATCGAGTACAATGCCCCATTCGGGATGTATCTCACCCGACATCTGCAGCAATTGGAGAGACCCCAAAAGTTCCTCACCAAAAGGATAAAGGGACTCCAAAATCTGTCATATGCTGCCAGATTGAAGAAACTCCAGCTCTATTCAGTCGCATACCGTCTGCTCAGAGGTGACATGTGCCTGACATACAAGGCCATGTCCAACCCGGAATTAATGGACATGCTCCACCTCAAAAAATCCAAATCCACCAAAACCACTAGAGCAAGCGACTTAAACCTTAGCACGGATATAAATAGGACGTGCTAGAGGGATAGATTTATCACTCAGAGACTCCCTATGCTGTGGAATAAAATCCCGGTCCATGTGAGGCAGAGCACCTCGCTGGCTCTGTTCAAGAGAAATCTTGACCTGTGGATGGGAGATCGTAGGTTTACCCCGGGAATCATCTCTGTGTCACTGCTGGACAGAGGCACAACAAACTAATGGGCACAGTATTTTTTCATATAAGGGATGGCGTAAGCCACAAAAATTTGGGCTAGGCTTATAAATGCCTTAGGGCAGATAGCCTAGTATAAACCTATGAACCTATGAACCTATAATCCCCTCATCTGTATAAAACTGACTGCTAATGCATGGTTACAAAACTGACACTCAGCCTTCTCCCTTAGCCACCACTATTTCATGGTATTGTTGTGTCATGCACGCCATTGACTATTATGGCAGAATGCTGATTTTGGTTTAAAAGATTATTTCTAACTTTTTTCTTATTTTCGGCCCGATCCCCTTTGCGCACTGCTGCCCTACTCTTAAATGGCCGAAATCAGCCAAACAAAAAAGTTATTTTTTATAATTTTGCAACGATTTACCATGCCAATGGCCATATATTTGTCCATTGACATGCCTAATACATTGAATATATGCTTTCTTTGGAGCTGTCATGCCTCCGTTTTGTAATTTGCAGAAATGTAGCCGAATACATTTCTGCAGGTTACACTATTCCTGCACAGATGCCTGCCTGCTTCCTGGATTGCTAATTCACCTCATTTGCATGTTTTTTACTCGCAAATGGGGTAATTAGCATACAGGAGCTGTGTCCGTGGAGGAATAGTGTAGGAGCACTCTTGCACGTCCCGTGAGCTCATTCCTGGATCGCTCATTGGCCATATTGCGTGCAGCAGATCTTGCACTATCCCTGCACACCGTACAGAGCTTGCTAAATCCAGGGTATTATCATTATCTTTGTAAATAGCAATATCCAACAAAATAACTTCATTGTAAGAATAAACACTACTAAATTTCAAAAATGTTTTAGCACATTCCAAATACAATACAAAAGCATCAATTGATTTTCATTACCAGTCCATTAAATATAAATCTCATCCAGGAACTTTAAATACCATTCCAAATTAGAACTATACAGTTATGAAAAAAAAAACATACCCTGGAATTCAATAAACTCTGTGTAGGCTCCACGGGAAGCCTACACACAATTTACATGTTTGCTTTGTGAGGAGTAGTAGCATGCAATGCATATTAATGCCGTGAGGCACATCTAAGCTAGGTTTTGTGGCTGGCCCGGCCAGGAAACTGTGGAAGCAATGCGGATACAATTCTCTTTAGAGCAGAGCACCTACGGTCTGCAGATACATGGAATGCCACATTGATCACCAGGGCTTCACAGATAGCTGTCAATCTGGTAGAGCAATGCATCTGCACACAGGCCAACATAGTGCGGGACATTTAACCAGAAACAGGGACATATTTGCCATAGATGTTGCATAGAAATGTAGTAGAATGAATCTCAAACATATTTCTCCAGCTCTTCTAGCAAGAAATTTGGAACAAGCCATAAATAATGGAGGGACAAAGGCCCAGAACTAGTGATCGTTTTTTAATATTGCGCTTCAAAAGTTAGAAAGTTGATTAAATAATAGGTTGTATAGTAGCATGAAAAGCATGAAGTCTGAAACTCAAATGTCTGTCATCAGTGTCTGACCACTCCTCAATGATATGACAATGATTTGCCAGAAAACAAAAATGTTATGAGGAAAAGATCACAGATATGAGAGAAAAACTGGATATTCTGCATAAATCAGGACAAATACATTGAGAGTTAGAGTGACCTTCCCTACCTTTGCCTGAATCAGATACTCCCACTCCTATCTTTGCCCTTCACAAGAGACAGGCCTGTTCTACTTCTCTATTAACATAACAGTAACATGTGCATCATTTAATAAAGTGAATACTTAAATTATTAATGCATTCTACCTTACCAGAGTATCACTGTTTGCTTCATTCAGTATACTGTGTTGTTCACCCCAACACACTCACACACACACACACACACACACACACACACACACACACACACACACACACACACACACACACACAGGCACACACTCGCATCTCCCTACATCATTTCCATATGCATAGGTGGCTGCTTTCTGTAGGAAAGCAGATTTCAGGTAAGAAACAGAAAACCACTGTTGCTATAATGGTGACACTCACAATATAACAACAGTCCACAATGCCATTGCCCATGTTTCAGGAATTTAATCTATTGCCTGCTGCATAAAAATAAGTAATGTGCCCAGAATGTTTCCTCTATATGGATTTCTTTTACTGAATTTCTGTGTAGTAATATTCCTGTGTGTGATACATGACTTACGACTAAAATGATTGTTGTTGTAGAACCTACAGTTGTACTCAGAAGTAAGCTAAAGAATTCCAGTGTAATTTTATAGTCTGAATAACACTGTCTCACTAAAGCAAACTCTAGATATTTAGAATGCTAACACAAGAAAATAAGTGTGTATTTAAGAACACTTTCACTCTTCAGCATCAATATGAATCTAAGTGTGATGCCTTACTAAACATATTTTTAAATGAAGACATCAGACTTGTATTATTAATCCACAGACGGAAAGCTTGAAATTGTTTTGACTTGTTTATGAAGTTCTGAATTTTTTTTTACATTAGATGGGTCAGACAGACATAATAATTGGTCTGGTCATGATTAATATAGTCAGGATACAATAATAATATTAATATAGATATCACTGACTCTTTCATTTAAGATTTCATTTGAACTTTATCTAAGGGATCATTGTTTTCATTTTGAGATAATACTGTACATCTCTGATTACAGCCTTGCAAGACCCCATTCCGCTGTATACTGACATCATAACCGAGTATTAAAAAAGAGAAAAATATATAATTTATCTATATAGTTTTAATGGGGGAAGCAGACACATGAATGAGAAATGGAAGTGATACACATCACATTACCCTTGACAGAAAAAGAGTGGAGTTTTAAAGGAAAAATCTATGGTTTAAAACTCTCAATATTTTCCTTTTCTTGGAAAATTGAGATTGCGAATTGTAATATATATAAAGTTACACTGCCATTTTGGCAAAAAGCTCTTATTTAAGAATAGGTGAAAATGCCTGCATGATCTTTGCAGCTGTCTTTAATCTCTGTCTTGTTATTCAGTAGCATTTTACTAAAATGTTGAAATTCAATCAAAATGCCAAACATGTTATAGAATGGAAAATATAGGCAGCAATAAAAAATAAAATATTTTGCTAATAACTAACACGTGGTGAATGGACAAGATGGAATTGGCATACAAGCTGGTGTCCAGATGTCTTGAAAAGGCATTATTGAAAAAAATATACAAAATACCAATTGCCACCCTAGAGAAAACAGAAGCCGAAGTACATTGCAATGAATATTCCACAGCTTGGCTGTACATAGTTGAGCAATTTGATTGAACTATGTATTATATGCTTATTTTCTGATAAGATAACTCTCCAGTAGTGCAATTAGTACAATAATAATAATGTTTACTCAGAATTTACATTTTTCTAAGCAGCTTGATTGCTGCTGTGATAATGTCCGTAAGGATTTCAGCATATGACAGTCATGACTATACAGCAGTCAAACCTGTACATGACTTACTGAAAATTGAAAGTACTGTTTACTAATTATTTTTGCCTTGAATATTATTTTACTGTAGCATAGCAGTTCTATTATTTAAGTGATGTTTACTACTTACTCATTTTTCTGGAAAATTACCTTTTTGCAGCATAGCGGTTCTGCTGTTAATGATCTTTAGCATACCTCTGTTAAAGCAGCAGTATTATTCTGTGCAATCTTATATATCAGGTGGCATGCAATAATACGTGCAAACCCACTCTCCTAGCCAACATCAACCAATCCAGCCCGACTAGAGATTGACTGGATACCTGTGTGTGTGTGTGTAAATTAATTAATATTTGCAGCCAGGTGCCTGTATGCAGCTACACATGTATTTGAATATAGAGGACATTAATTTACTGCAAACACTGACATTCTTTATGCAATTACATAATGGAAGATTTACTTTAGCTCTTATGTTTCTGATGAAATCAGACTTCATGAGTACCATGACTTCAATGGTTAGTGTTCTTCAAGTGAGGAATGTAATAAAAAATAAATATAATTTTTACAAATGTAAATGTATTATAGGTTCCTAGGTTCATAGGTAAGAATCAGGCTTGCTGCCTTTGCAGGACATTTTAAGCCTAGGGAATTTCCCTTTTGTGCTTGAATTAAGCTATCCAGTTTAGTGTTAGATTGGCCTTACACATCCCATAGTCGGCAATTATATATAATCTATCATTCCTAATGAGAATAATTAGGATCATACCATAGGCAACTTGAAGGGACTGATGCATGTATGGTTTAAAGCACTTGGAAGCTTTCTATCTTTCTAAAATTTTCTATTAAAATTCCAGAAATAAGGTTCAGTCTTTGTGACATCAGAATTAACAGTTACACAACAACTATCATTCCACATCCAAAAGAAAAACTTACTTTAGATCTTGGTACATTTACAAATTAAATTCAGACTCTAGTGGTGGATGAGGCATCAGAAGGTAGGGCATGACTTCAGTGCACTTCACGTACTTGTGTGTGTACTTCATTCACAATGGACACTCTGCCTAACCCTCGTGGCTATCTACCTGAGCTAGAGCCTACATGTGAAAAGTATTAGCCAGACAGGAAAAGCTGCACAAGGTGCTTGATTCCCCCACCCTTACCATTTGGCACCTCACTCAGTAACTGAACACTTTCTAGCAGCATCACAGACATAGGCTCTTCTTCTGTACCAGAGGACTATTTATTTATTTTTAATTTCCATATTCTAGTCATATAATTGAGTGGAATTTTAAATGAAAGAGAAACTAACATTATTAATTAAAAATGTAAGCATTATCTAAATCTATATTAAACTAATCAAATCACTCAAATAAACCATAATAATTATATATTCAAACTTATTTTATAATATAGACCACATTTTTCTAAAGAGAATATAGTTTTACAAAATAGTGCACAGACACCCCTCTACATTCTTGTCTTCTAGGAGTAAGAATAGTTTAGGCAAACATTTCTAAGTAATCAATGCCATTTTAGATCTCACTGTAATCGCATTAATTTTATTTTCATAAACAATAATGGGCCGGATTCCATAAAGCTTGCAGAATCTGGTACATTACGTCGATCTCAGCATGAAACTTGTGGATAACATTGTAATATAATAATATATGCCAAGAAACTCAGAATACCTTACTGGACAATGGAGTACCACAGTTCTAATGGCATACTATAGAAATGTGCAAAGAATCCATAAGTATAAGAAATAGTTGTCCAATAATGTTGTATAGTACCAAACAAATGAAAAGATATCACAAAGTCAAGAAACCCAATAGTAGTTTAGAAAGATAGCAAGTCTGCATAGACAACTATGGAATGTTTCTGACTTCATAGTAATAACCCCTCATAAAGCACACATACATTAAAAATGTCAAGTATCCGAAACTAATCTGCATGGCAATCATAATGGAAATTTGCAGGAGTACACACATAAATGTATTAGACAATCACAGATTTGTGCATATGCCATTCACTAACTTATAATATGTGCTGCAAAGTTGCAAGACTATTTGTCATAGGTATATATCCACTACACTCATTACATTAAAATAAGAAACAACTATGGATATCTACATAATACTTGTATCATTAAAAATGTATTGACTTGAATTTATGGATTCCGATGGAATCTGTAAATTTCCTAATAAAAAAAAAAAAAAAAGATGAAGGGCATTCACGGAGACTTCACCATAGCTAACAGTTGCTACCAATGGGTTCTGGACCTGTGTGGGGAACACAAGTAATTTATGTAAGTAATGCATACACCCAAGGAAAGTGGGACATAGAAAAGAAGATGTGGACGAAAATGTGGAGTACTGGAGAAGACGACGGACAACCAAGGGTAATGCTGGAATAGAAAAATCTAGGGAAAGTCAGAGTGGCATGGGCAATAGTTTTGTTTGGGGGATTGGGCCCCATTTTTTATTTTTTTAATGAATGGAAGGAAAGGTGAACAAAGGAAAAGAGAAGGTGAAGGTAAATATAGGAAGTATACCCATAGAACAAATAGCATAGCACAAGACAGACAAAGGATGGAAAAAAAACAGTGAGGACAGGTTGGTTACACAGACAGAACACTGCTTCTGATGAGTCGTGCAGTGGCCTCACATGTGCACATTGTCATCTTCGGATTGGTGATTGTCCTCTGGTACCATGCTCTGTAAAGGTTAATTATACTAAATAAAGGTTGATAGCAGAATGCTAGGCTAACTACCCTAAATGGCTGTTGTAAGCCTAACCAACAACCTGAGGTCAGAATCAAACCTTGTACCTTGCATATATGAAGTAAAAGCTTTAACCATTGTGATAAACCACTTATTGCTAAATGCAACAGAAAAAAAAAATGTGTATCATGCAGGACAATCCCATGAATATCAGTGCACAGCACAATATCGTTATGATGAAAATGTACACAGGGATGGCACTAAAAACAGGAATCACAACAAACAAATATTTTGGAACATGATTGCTGATTATGACCTGCCACTATAAAATGGGTACCTGCTCAAGTGTCAGTCTACCTAGTCTATAGCAGTGTTTAAAAAATAACAAAGCTGTTGGAGACAAAAACTATACCAATGTTGACCTGCAGGGTGTACTCATTATGACCTGTTGCTATCAAACGGGTACCCACTCACATGTCAGTCATCCTAGGTAAAGCAGTGTTGACCTGCAGGGTATGCTCATTATGACCTACTGCTATCAAATGCCTAGATGATAACAATGTCTTTGCAAATACACACATGGTGTTTGTGAACTGAAGGCCATGCTACACAGCCTGAAAACAGCTGTGCTAACACTGTCACCACAGAGTCCCACTCATTCTGTGAACAGGCAAGCTACGGAGAGCAGATCAAACATCAGAAAAACACAGCCAGACATACAAGCGTGCCAAACCATGCATCATAAGCAATAATCACAGCAGCTATACATGTATATATAGTATTCACCTTACAATCTGTGTGCCAGATGCACACAACAAACTGTTCTTCATGTTGTAGATTAATTTTTGAAATGTTTTTTCTGAGAAAATGGATCAAAAATACAGTATACATCAGTACTATAAGTTTTATACAAAGTTGGAATAACAATTACTGTTTCTGATTTCACTTTACTGGTGCATGATGGGTATTCCTGCATTCTAATCAATAAACATGTAATTTTGAAAACTGCAGTCCTGAAAAAAATGGAATATTCATATCAGTTCATAATATATGTGAAGTATTCAGCATACCTCTGTCCCTCCACTGCTCTTCAAGCCTGTGTATCTGCTCAATGCACATTGCTCTGTTCCAACTGCAGTCCCTCATCATCTAAAATAAAAAAGAAAATATTAAAAAAATATTAATTAAATAACAAGGATAAGCATTCCATAACACACTACGCAGAATGCTATTCTGAAGAATCTTAGTTTAGCACAATACTTAGTTGACATTGTAACTTTCAGGTACTCACATCTTTGAGGACAGATTCAAAAGCATAGGATTCAAAGCTCTAGACACAACCTACATCCAAACTCTAAATTTCAGACCTATCTGCCTGCCTAACACATCTTAACTGAAAAAGCATGTTTTGAAGGCAGTGAAGAGTTAATGTCATTTATATTATTTATTTAACATTTGTTTACTGGAAAAGTCCAACCGGGACCTCGATGGGGAATGGAATACTAAGAGTGAACTTGGTTTAGGATTGCAAACTATGAATATGTGCTGCCCACGTAGCTAAACTGTTTTCAAATTACATTCATTTCAGCACTGTGTTCTGAAAAATGAACAATAATTGAGAGTGTCTTGTAACATCCAGCTTGTGTGAGCAGAAGCATACATGTTGCTGTACATTATGGACACAGAAAGGTATGTGTGAGGACCATTATTCCTTGAAATTGCAGATCACTGGTTAAATACACACCTCTTCCCTGCTCTTCATTACAGCTGTTAGTGGACCCTTTACAGTCCCTCAAAGTTACAGTCTGAGTCTCTTGTACAATTGACTTCAGTATTTCATGACAAAAAAGTGCTTCACAGCATTTGAAACAGAATACAATATTACGCAAAACCAAGAATGGCTGAAAGCGAGGCAGAAAGTAAATATCAAAAATAGTGATGTCCAAACTCCAAAATACCACTGGAACACTCGTTAATTTCCAATTATAAACACTGAAATAATAAGTAGATCAAGATTTTATTAGACAAGCGCTTTCGCTATGAATAGCTTCCTCAGGTCTGTTCAATACAAATACATTTAAATTTATTGCCACATTTATAGTCCTGAAATTCAATTAAAAGTTCATCTCATTACATATTTAAAAGGGAAACATTTGTTATTTAATAATATGTCAAGGTATCTACAATAAAAATATAACAACTATGTGCACAAGGATTGTATAAATAAGAGCCATGTCCATGAATCAAAAAACATATATATATATTAAAAATCATGTATATATCTGTAAAAATGTATGTTAAAAAATATATGTATATAAAAAATATATATGTGTACATATAATCAATTCATGTATATCCTGCATTAATTTAGTATAAGGCAACCATATGTATATAAATCAATACAGTACGACATGTATATATTGTATGTATAAAAGGCTCTATCATTACTCAGGTATCAAATAATAAATAAATATTCATCATGTATGATCCTCTAAAACCTGTGTGCATTAACATATAAATACAAAGATGACTAAGCGTATGTAATATAATAAATAGCTAAATATATGAATGAATGTATCTGTAATAAATACTAAAAAACTAAAAACTAAAAAACATTTCTATGAGACTGAACAAAATTTGCATGATGGAATTATCTGCATGTGGGTTATAAAATATATACCTATAAAACTCACATAAAACAAACATATAAATATATAAATATATATGTTCTTACATGCTATCTAACATAGAATGAACATATACTTTCTAACATAATACAGAAATGAGGAACATGATTGTATATATAAAAGCACATATATAAAAACCTAACGGAATACCTCCTATTTATGTATATATCTCATTTAATTTTCCTTCTCTTTCTTAACTTGGGTTTAATAGATACTCTCTCGTTCAAGCCTGTGCCACTATCTGCCCTTAGGCGAATACAATATTAACCTATTAAATTCCCCAGACATATAACAGGGTTTATCAAAATGTACTGGCACCACTGTTAATGTTAACAGAATGTTATGGATAATGGATATATCAGTAGTAATTTCACAAATAACTGAATTGTTTGCAACAACGCACAAACTATACATTAATATCAATAAGTGTAAAATGCTTTGCTAAAAGAATGCTATGGGTAATATGACAGTATAACTGTCCCCTTTCATGACACACACACAGCACACAAAATGCAGATATGCTGGTCTGCACATCCACCACATGCCACTCTTAAACAAACAGGTATTGCTCTTTTAACACTATTGTTCAACAACTGATGTTATTAGGCCATTGCAGATTACTGTGTTATTGTTATTCCTAGAAAAACTAGATCAGTGAGACATTACCATGCACAACATAAAATGCAATATAAACTATTGCAATATGATTTTTAAAAAAATGTTATGGGTGCAGTTAACCAAAGTAACATGTCTCCTTATGTGGTTTTGAACCCATAACATGTCAAAATGTAGACATACTGACCAGTTGTTTGCAAGGCAAGTTAAATTGTACTAGGCTTTCATTGTAGATAACAGGTACTGCAGTTGTTTATTAAAAATTCTGCAAAGAATAGCAGAATACAGAAAATGCATACAAGTTTTACACTTCTCATAGTGAAAACATAACAGCTATCAACGCATTCGTAACAAAATATGTTGAACCAATGCTATGGGTTTTAATTTTTTTATATTAATTAAATGTGACTGTGTACTTGTGCAGGTAGAATGGTGCAAGTAAGTTATATACATGTTTGTCTACCACTTTGTAACAGTCCAATAGGTGATACAGTGGGACTAAAAAGGAAAACTATGAAATGTGCAGTCATCTTTGGCCTAGGTGCTATAGCAGTCAGTGATACATGAGGACAGTGGCTATGTGAAATTATGCAGTTAGATGTAGTTATGTACATCTTCAAAGGCATGTTTTTATTTATTTAATTATTCACTAAAATAACAACATGAGATTCAAGCTCACATTCAAATCCTATGTTATAAAAACATCTATATGATTTATATGGGTCAAATAGCGGGAATATAATGGAAAATTACAAAATGTGCAGTCATCCATGGCCTAGGCATGGTCGGCATCAATGATGCACGAGGGCATTGGCTATGTGAAATTATGTACTTAAATGTAGTAAAATATATGTACATCTTCAAATGACATAGTTACATTAATTAACTAATTATTAGATAAAATAACAGCATGGGTATCAAGCCCATATTCAAGAGGACAGTGAGCACAAAGTCCACTGAATTACCCCCACAAGCTAATTCACACAGCAGCTAATCCATATTTATAAAAATGTATATGATATATATAGGTCAAATAAATATCGGTAAAATTTGTAGGAATACTAAGGAATACGTAGAACATTGATCATAATTGTAGGGATCTATAGGCTGCCTATGCATCTCATCAACCCTTCTTCAAAGCTGAGTTGTGTTCCTCTGATGCAGGTCAACATAGCAGTGATGAACCTGCACTCCAGTGCAAAAAATGAGGTCTCCCGATGGTGCTCCCTCACAATCTGGTTCCACACATCAATCATAGTGAAGTTTCTGATACTGTCTCATCCTCTGCTCCAATCCATCATAGACCATCAACATCTGTGTTGTCTCCTCCTCAGTTTAATTTGACGCACAAACACATCGCAGTCTCCTTGAAGTCACTATCATGATTTGAAATTCTTTCAAATCTGAAAAAGAGAAACACAGAGAAATGCTAATGGAGGTAACATTCAGTTCACAGTTAGCAATTATCTGATCAGTAAATGTATCAAAAGTCAGTATATGAAAGTGGCAATGATGTCATGTTCTAAGATTATTGAAGGAAAATGGGCACATGCTACACATGCTACCATTTATCAATACCTATTGGGTGTTTACGTGTCACACCTTTTTTTTCTGGCACACAGTGGTGGTTTACATGGATATTTGTGTGTGTGTGTGTGTGTGTGTGTGTGTGTGTGTGTGTGTGTGTGTGTGTGTGTGTGTGAACACACACAAACACATACATATATATAATTATATAAAGCACATGGAAGTGTGTAGTGAAAGGGGAAATAGCAATGATGAGTGAGGGTGGAGCTGATGTTATGGTATAGCAGGAGAATCCACAGAGAAGGACATACACAACACATACCCAACACCCTAATAATGGGTGATTTCAACTACCCCACCATTAACTGCGAAAACTACTCATGTACCAACTCTTTTGCTCAATGTTTTCTGGAATTCATAAATTCCAACGCCTTGGATCAACTTATCCACACCCCCACCAGGGGCAGCAATATCCTAGACCTGGTCATTACCAACATGGGCGACCGATGTTCCGCACCAGAGGTCACTTCCTTATTGGTCAGATCTGACCCCAAGCTAATCACCCTAGACATTCACATCCCACCCCTACCCCCATTAGGGAAACCACCGTAAAAAAATTATCCAAAGCCAACTTCACGCTTCTTAAGACAGAAGTGGCAAACTTCACGACAACAATGCAGGCAGACAATAGAGGTATGACTGCTAAATCCTACACAAATGCATTTTATAAGCACTTACACGAGTGCATGGATCGTGCTATCCCTAACAGAACGAAGATGCTATCCTCCAGAAAAAAAGAAGCCAATCTGGTGGTCCTCTGCCATAAACAAACTCTACAACAGAAGGAAGAAACTGTTGCAAAAAAGAGTAAAATCCCATGATTGGAGTAACTCCCTGGTCAGCCTAAGTAAGAAGCTGAGATCCCTCATAAAATCCTCCAAAGCTAGTTACGAAAACAAAATCGCCACTGATTCTAAAGACAACCACAAAGCATTCTATAGCTATGTCAAGAATCTCAATGGCAACACTCAGATCTGCTCTGAGTTACAGCACAATGGTACTAAATATACAGAGCCAATTGATATTGTCAACATCTTGGCAGATAGGTTCAGTGCTAACTTTTCCCCACTTTCACCCCCTAAAGAGCCCATATGTATACCGGAAGAATGCAAAGTTCCTGTAATTATGGCTGCACAGGTAAAAGCCGCACTCTCCAAAGCCAAGAACACAGCATCCATGGGACCTGACAACATCCCAGGCTGCGTTCTACACAAACTACAGAATGAACTGGCACCCCACCTAAGCACCATGTTCAATCATAGCCTCACCTCAGGCTTTGTGCCCACTGAATGGCACACAATGATGGTTATCCCACTACACAAAGGGGGAATCACCATGGACCCCGGGAACTACTGCCCAATTAGCCTAATGAACTTAGTCTGCAAGGTTATGGAACGTATCATCATGGAACTTATAAACAAAGACATTGGTAATCTCCAAACTCCGAACCCCACCCAGTTCAGGTTTCTAAAAGGCAGATCATGTCTCCTAAACCTGGTAGACTTCTTTGAAGCAGTCACCAAAGCCGTAGATGAGGGTGAGGTGGTTCACACAGCCTATCTAGATCTTGCCAAGGCTTTTGACAGCATCCCCCACTCTGGAATTATAGATAAACTCACTAAACTAGGTATAAATCCCTATGTCACAAGATGGGTTGACAACTAGCTCACTGACAGAACCCACACTGTGAAAGTAGCAGACACCAAATCCGACTTCAGACCAGTGACAAGTGGAGTACCACAGGGTTCAGTCCTGGGTCCTCTCCGGTTTGGTGTCTACTTTTCTGAAATACAGGCTAACACAGAAAGTCTTTGGCTAATGAAGTTCACAGATGACTGCAAATTAGGAGCCATAATCGAAACTCCTAATGATGTGGATATCCTACAAAACGGCCTCACTGAGACAGCTGCCTGGTGTCAAAACCATAGCCTCAAGCTCAATGCCAAAATGTGCATTGTCATCCATTTTGGTAAAATCTCTGTACCCATGAGCTACCATATAGGTGGTAGTTTACTTAACATCAAAAGTGTGATAAGAGACCTTGGGACACAGGTGGACAGTAGTCTCTCCTTTGATAATCACATTGCCACAGTAGTCAGGAAATTTTTCTATGTGGCACACCTCATCACAAAAGGTTTCTCATCCAGGAAAAAAAAAGGTCATTGTTCCCCTCTACTCATCACTTATTAGACCCATTATAGAGTACAGTGCCCCTTTTGGTATGTACCTCACAAGACATCTACAACAACTGGAAAAACTGCAGAAATACCTCACAAAGAGGATTACCAGCCTCAAACAGATGCCCTATGCAGACCGTCTCAAAAAACTCCAGCTTTACTCAACCGAATATTGCCTACTCAGAGATGATCTCTGCCTAACATACAAAGCTATGTCAAGCCCAGTGCTGTTGTACATGCTCCACTTAAAGAAACCCCAATCCCTCCAAGCTACACGCTCTAGGGACCTAAACCTTCTCAGCACAATAAACAGAACATGCTGGAGGGATAGATTCTTGTCCCATAGATTTCCCATACTCTTGAACAAACTGCCTATCTATATCGAACAAAGCTCCTCATTAGCACTCTTCAAGAAAAATCGTGATGATTGGATGGGAAATAGGAAATTCACCCCGGGGATCACCTCTGTGGCTCTGCTCGACAGGGGCACAGGAAAATAATTTTCTTGGGTAGCGAAAGCCAGGGTCCTTTTTGGCTAGGCTTACATAGGCCCTAGGGCCAATGGCCTAGTACCTACCTATGAACCTATGAACATGATAGCAAGAAAAGAAAACTACACCTGAATCCTCATGAGCCCATGCCTTTGGCACTTGACCCCACACAGGTCGGCTTCGTCAAGGGCAGATCATGCCTCCTGAACCTGGTGGACTTCTTTGAGAGAGTTACTCAGACTATAGATAAAAGAGGTACACACGGCTTACCTTGACCTTGCTAAAGCATTTGACACCATTCCCCATTCTGGTATTATTGATAAACTCACCAACCTGGGCATAAACCCTTACGTCACAAGATGGATCGTAAACTGGCTCTCAGACAGATCCCACAAAGTAAGAGTAGGGGGATCTATGTCTGAATCCAGACCAGTAATGAGCGGTGTGCCTCAGGGCTCTGTCCTGAGGCCCCTCCTGTTTGGCATATACTTCTCAGAAGTACAGGCAAGCACTGAAGGGCTGTGGCTGAGCAAGTTTGTGGATGACTGCAAACTAGGTGCTATAATAGAGTCTCCGGCCGACATGGATATCCTCCAGAAGGGCCTTAATGAGACTGATGCATGGTGTCAAAGCCATGGTCTCAAGTTAAATGCTAATAAAATGCGTAGTAATCCCCTTTGGAAAAAACAGAGTACCTGCGAACTACCACATAGGAGGTAACCCCCTGAAATCTGAAGAAGTAATAAGGGATCTAGGGACCCAAGTAGATAGTCAGCTTTCCTTTGATAACCAATTTGCCAAGGTGGTTAGAAAATACTTCTATGTGACCCATCTGATCACGAAAGGGTTCACATCAAGATCTAATGATGTAGTGGTGCCCCTCTACTCTTCCCTCATCAGACCCATTATTGAGTACAATGCACCAATTGGAATGTACCTGGCTAGGCATCTCCAGCAGCTGGAGAGACGACAGAGGTACCTCACTAAGAGGATTACTGGCCTCAAACATTTACCCTATACAGCACAATTGAAAAAACTTAGGCTTTTCTCTGTTGCATACCGCCTTCTCAGAGGTGATCTCTGTCTAACATACAGAGCCGTGTCCAACCCAGAACTGTTGAACATGCTCCATCTTAGCAAAACCAAATCTACTCGAGCTACATGCTCTAGGGATATAAATCTCAGCACAACAATGAATAGAACATGGTGGAGGGATAGATTCCCTTCGCAAAGACTCCCGTTGCTATGGAACAAGGTCCCAATCTACATAAGACAGAGCCCCTCACTATCACTCTTCAAGAAGAACCTTGATGAGTGGATGGGTAACAGAAAGTTCACACCAGGGATCATACCAACAGCTCTACTAGATAGGGGCCAAGGGTACTAGCTGCTAGATCAAGGGCCTATGGAACTAACCAAAGTGGTGGTGAATACCGCACAATGTGGCTGGGCTAATATATGCCTTCGGGCACATAGCCCAGTACCTACCTATGAACCTATGAACCTATGAACTTATAATCCCTGAACCAGAGCATTTGCCAGCCATACCACAGAATCATTCAAATGTGCCAGTTTAACACATTTCAGGGTAATAGGATACATGATAACAAGAAAAGAGAAATCCACCTAATTGCATTTGAACCCATGTCTTTAAAACTCATAATCCCTAAACCAAAATATTAGCTAGGTGTGCCACAGAATCCTTCATAGGAAAGCTGTCAGTATAACACATTTCAGGAAATGAAACACATGATGTAAAAAAAGAGAATTACATCTCAATGAATATGAACCAATGCCTGTGTCACTCATAATCCCTGATCCAGAGCATTATTCTGTCATGCCACAGAATTATTCCCAGGGATAATCTCATTATAACACATTTCAGGGTAATGGGATTAATGACAGCAAGAAAAGAAAAACATACCTGATGGAATTTGAACCCATGTCTTTAACACTCATCATCCCTAAACCAGGGCCACAAAATCCTTTAAAAAAAGTGCCTGTATAATACATTTCAAGGGAATGAAACACATAATAGCAAAAAAAAAAAAAAATGCACCTCAATTAATATGAACCCATGAATTTGGTACTCATAATCCCTGAACCAAAGCCTCAGCCAGCCAGTAACAGGACAGTTCTCAGGAGAAAAAAAATCATTGCTGGGTAACAGAATACATGAGGGCAATATAAAGGAATCACATGCAAATGTATATGAATCCACACCTCTGTCACTGGTATTTTCTGAATCAGAGTATTACCAAGGCATGCCACAGAAAGATGTTTGAGAAAAGCTTCTGAAGAACACATTTCAGGGAAATGGAGCCCATGACAGAAAGATAACAGAAATATATCTGACTGTATTTGAACTCATGCTTTTGTCACTGATATTGTTCATAAGGTAATAACCTTAATCCTTATACCAACCTCCCACACTGCTTGAACTAGACCTTCAGCACGGCATGTCATTGAAGCACTCATAGGAAAATTTGCTAAAAAACAAATTTCAGGGGAATGGAATCAACAAGAGTAACAGAAGAGGAACACACACAAATGTGCTTGATCTCCTACCATTGTCACTAATAAGCTCTACATTTTTGCATTGGTATGCAAAGCCACAGAACAAATTATAGACAGATGATAGAAAACACATATATGTCCTTCTATTGCTATGTTGCAGTATTCTTGGTATGGGATTTTCTGCCTCACGCAACCCATATGTCAGCTCCTATACAAAAGCTACAGCTTGGCTGTTGTAGTTGCGTGGGATGTCACACGCAGGGCCATAAACCAGGGACCTTAAATGTGATGTCTGCACACACAGACCTCAGAACTTTTCAGCCATGGATTTCAGCCGCATTGTGTGCTTCGCTCCTTCACCACAATATATCTAAAAGCTAAGTACCCCATTGGGGTTTTCTTCTTTAATTTCTAGCTAAAGCTTGGTTTGTTGTAGCAATCCTTAGCTGATATCAACAAAAAAGGGTAACTGCCAATGCGGGCATCAGATACCCCATAAAGACTCACACAACTGCTGAGTTTTTTCTTAGGCCAGGAGCGCAATCACAATACTTGCTCTATCTGCTAGTCTTTCATTTCTAAGACTCTTCGCAGCCTCTGCCTCTTCTCTTCCACCACTTACCTTACAAGAGAGGGAAGAAGAGCAAGAGACCTATTATTCCTCTTCTGAGGAATCCATTTCTTACACTTCCCAAATTGCATCCCCACAAGAGTATTATTCACCAGATGATGAATCTATTGAGGGAGACTCTCCCCAGAGGATATCACCTTTGGTGAAACCATCACCAAAATGAAAGAATACTTTAAATGGGACACCTCACAAATGTCTGACACTCAAAAGAGGTATTTTGAGCTTTTACAAGTGGAATCTCCCTCCCCTTCTGCCATTCCTTCTGTCATCCCTGCCTATTTAGATGCCTTTGCCTCTGCATCAAAGACACCAGATGCTCAGACTTCTGCCCCTAAGAGGCCAGACCACTTCTACAATGTAAAAATTCTTAGTCAAACCTCCTTTGGCAGATCCTGCTGTGATTGCCATCTCACCAGATAAACAATCCAGACTCATTCCATCTGCCACTCTCTTACCCATGGACAAAGACAGCAAAACAATGGATAGAATTGGAATGAAGATCTACACCTCTTCCACATTGGCTTTTAGAGCCATCAGCTATCAAGCCCATATGACCAGATATGCTTTGGACCTGGTCTCTCAAGCCATTACTCTGCTGGCTGTGACTCCTGACTGCTCCACAAAAGCTGACATCTCTTCCAAACTCCTTCTGGCTGCCCAAGTAGCCAGACACTCAATTAGATGCAGCTATGATGCTGCAGAGGCCACTGCTCACTATGTAGCATCTGTCTCTGTTCTCAGGAGATATTCCTGGCTTCGTCTGCAACACTTACCTAAAGACTTCAATTCTAAAATCTTAGATGCCCCCCTGGACCCTAAATTCCTGTTTGGCAAAAAGTCAGCAGACCTGTTCAAAAATCTGCAGGAAAAGAGCAAGGTATTGCAAGACATCAAGCATCTCTTGGTGTTCCCCATTCCCAAATATTATAGGAATTTCTCTGCCAAGGCCACATTTGTCAGATGAAACCCACCCTCTGCTGGACCTACGTCTTCCAGACAAAGAAGAGGAGCCAGAAGACAAGACAAACCCCTACAAGGCCAGCTGGCTCTCAGCCTCCCTCTAGACAGCCTTTTCAATACAGTGGAGGCCCTAACAATGTGTGACTGCCTTGCCCTCCTTCCCCTTTCCGCCCACCTCTCCCGCTGCCTTCCCTTTTGGAAAACCATCACCACAGACAAATAGGTTCTGGCTATTATCCAGAAAGGATACTTCTTCTCCTAGAAAGTAAGGCCACCCTTAAGGGGTGTCCCCTTTCTCCCACAAAATCAAAGACACCTCTTCTCACAAGTCCTGACAGACCTTCTGAACTTGGGCACCATAGAACCTGTCCCCCCAGGACAGGAAGGAAAGGGCTTCTTATTCAAGACTGTTCCTGGTCCTCAAAAAAGATGGACCATGGAGACCCATTCTAGACCTTTCCTTCCTAAAGCTATTCTTAAAAGTGCCCACTTTCAGAATGTTGTCCCTTCCAAGTTTACTCCCTTTCATACTGGCCAATGCTTTCATGGCCACACTCGACCTGAAAGAAGCTTACTTGCGCATACCCATTCTACCGTCCCATAGAAAATGTTTACATTTCTTTGGACCCTCCTCTCATTTCCAATTTATTGCTTTGACCTTTGGTTTGTCCACTGCCCCCAGAGTGTTCACAAAATGTCTGGCACCGGCCATTGCTTATTGCAGAACGCAGGGGATTCAAATTTATCCCTATCTAGACGACATCCTGATCCTAGCAGACTGCAAAGAAATTCTATTAATCCATCTAGAGTTCACCATCTGCCTACTGCAAAGTCTGGGGTTCACCCCCAACCTCCCAAAATCATCCTTGACACAAGAACAAGACAAAATATTTCTGAGTTGCAGGATCAAAACAGACATAATGAAATCCTTTCTTCCCTAGGACTGGGTCAGATCCCTGACCTCCCACTTCAAAGCCCTGCAGCAGACCCAAATTATTACTGCAAGGCAATTCTTAAGGACCTTGGGCCTAATGGCAGCCACCATCCCCATGATTCCACTAGCCAGAATGCACATGCAAAAGATACAGTGGTATCTAAAAATGTTTGGTCTCAACACCAACATCCTCTAGTGCAAGAAATCACTCTACTGCCCTGCTTAAAGGCAGAAGTAATTTGGTGGATTCAGCAAGTCCAGCTCAACCTTCCTCTGCAGCCTCCTCTCCCAACCCAGGTTATGCATACTGATGCTTCAGACTCAGGATGGGGAGCCACAATGGCATCCTACAGGGTCAAAGCAAAGTGGCACCCTTCCTTAAGGAACAAACACATCAACCTGAGGGAAATTACAGCAGTCCTTCTAGCACTGAAAACCTTCAGCCCTCTCCTACTACCAGCTGTTCTCCAAATAATAACAGACAACACCACAGTTATGCGGTACCTCAACAAGCAGGGTGGAACAAAAGCATGCCACTGTGCATACTAACCTTACTGATATTGGACCTAGCCTCTCAACACAACTTGTCCCTGCAGGCATCCTACATTCCCTTGCAGGACAACAAACAAGCAGACCTTCTAAGCAGGATATCTTCACCACAGCACAAATGGATGTTGGACAGGAATGTCTTCATAGACATTGTCCACTGGTGGGGCACTCCTCAAGTAGACTTGTTTGCCTCCCCGCAGAACAGATAACTGCAGACCTTCTGCTCCAAGACCTACTCCCCTCTAGCCTGCAGAGTAGACGCTTTCAGCATTTCTTGAAAGGGAAGGTTTCTATATGTCTTTCCTCCCTTCCCACTAATTCAGAAAGTCCTCCAGAATATCATGAGAGACAAACCAAAAATCTTGTTGGTGAATGTCTACTGGCCAAAGCAGCACTGGTCCCCCCTACTTCTCAGTCTAGCCAAGGGCAATCACCACAAGTTACCTCACAAGGTGGGCCTTCTGACACAACAAAAGGGAACCCTCATCTACCCACACTTGCAGATGTTGTCACTGACACTGTGGGTGATAAACTTCTAATTCCCTTTAGGCAGCACTACTCAGAGGATGTGTTTTCAGTCCTGAGGGAGGCCAGGAAACCTACTACAAGAAAATCATACTTAGCTAAATGGGAAAGATTTTCAAAATGGTGTCTGGACAAGGGCAGGGATCCATGCATCGCAGATCCCCCCCCCCTATTTCTTGCATATTTGTGTCAGTTAGTAAAGGGTAGACTCTCTTACTCTTCAATGAAAGATCACCTTTCAGCAATCTCAGCCTGCCTGCCACTAGACCCTCCCCTACTAGCCAGGCTCAACGTGAAGCTATTCTTAAAAGGGGTCTTACAAATAAGACCTTCAAGAAAACCCATCCCACCACACTGGGACCTTAATTTCATTCTAGAAAAATTAACCCAGTCTCCATTTGAACCTGCTAGTGCGGCTACTCTGCAAATGTGCACATGGAAGACAGTACTGCTAGTGGCCATTACTTCGGCCAGATGGGTGTCTGAATTACAGGTCCTATTGGCCTGCCCCCCATACACTACCTTCCACAAGGACAGGGTAACACTAAGAACTAACCCTCCTTCCTGCCAAAGGTGATCAACGATTTGTAATTAAACCAATCTATTCATCTTCCCACCTTCTACCCCTCTCCTACCAATGATGGTGAAAGAATACTCCACTCCCTGGATGTACACAGACAGCTAAGATTTTACCTAGACAAAACAAAATCCATTAGAAAATCCAATCAATTCTTTGTTTCCTTTCACCCCAGGGCCCTGGGCAAAGCAGTCTCCAAACAAACCATCACATGCATGTTGGATTAGGAAAGCCATTTGCCTCTGTTACTCACACCATGGCAAAAAGCTCCCACAGGGAGTCAAAGCTCACTCCACCATGGCAGTGGCAGCCTCCAAAGCCTTTTTAAAAGGTCTGGACACTGCTTCCATACTGGAAGCAGTCACATGGTCTACCATTCACACTTTCACCAAACACTACAAGGTAGACAATGTCTCCAGGGCACATGCAGGATTTGCAAGGGCAATCCTGCAGGACTTTGTGGAATCAGCCTCTTCTACCTCCACCCTTCCTTCCAACTAAGCTGTGGTACTCTCCCACACCACGAATACTGCAACATAGGAATAGAAGGACATAGAATAGTTGTGTAAACTCTTACGATAGCCATAGATGTCCTTCTCTTCCATGTTGTAGCATTCCTTCCCACCCTGCATTTGAAGGGTTTGGGATTGTTTGAACCAGGCTCTGCTGAGGTGCATCATGTCTGGGATGTTTTACAAAATTCCTGAGGTTCCAAGACCAATCTAAGTGCTTTTTCATTTATTTTTACTTATTTTATTGCAATTGCACTTGTCTATCATTTTTATCTGTTTTTGATTAATTGCATTTCATTACTGTTTAACTGTATTTCATGGCTATTTACTCCAATTAATTACTGTTTAACTGCATTTTACTGCATTTCATTACTGTTCAACTGTATTTTTTCATACTGTGAGTTCAGTTTTTGTCTGTAAGTCATTAATCTGTGCTTTTCTGTCAGTTTTACTGTGTTCTTAATCCTTAAATTGAGTGGTGTAGTCTGGATGCAGGTTTGCTGCATCCAGATTTGTTTGCTTTTGCCTTTTGTGTGTCTGGCAGCCATCTTCTGTTTGTCTTCTGTGTTTCTGGCAGACATCTTGTGTTGGTAGGGGCCTATCTTCTCTGCTAGTGAAAGTAGCAAGGCTGCCTGGACCTTGTCTGGCACAAGCTGATTGGTAAAGAAAGCAGGGGCTAGCAAGATTGGCTACATTTCTGTGTTACTAGAATCTTCTATTTTTGTGGTATTTAAACCCCAGCTTTGAGCTGGTTTGGGCTTGTTTGAACCAGGTTCTGCTGAGGCACATCGTTTCTGGGATGTTTTACAAAATTCCTGAGGCTCCTAAACCAATCTAAGTGTTTTTTCATGTATTTTCACTTATTTTATTGCATTTGCTGCCTATCGTTTTTATCTGTGCCTTATAGCTAATTTATCACATTTGCATTGTTTTAAAGCAATTTATTGATTAATTGATTAATTGCATTTCATTACTGTTTAACAGTATTTCATTGCTATTTACTGCAATTCATTACTGTTTAACTGCATTTTACTGCATTTCATTGCTATTTAACTGTATTTCTTCATACTGTGAGTTCTGTTTTTCTATGTAAGTGGTTAATGTGTGTTTTTCTTTGAGTTTTACTGTGTTCTTAAACCTTAAATTTAGTACCATATTCTGGATACAGGTTTGCTGCATCCAGAGCTGTTTGATTTTTGCCTTTTGTGTTTCTAGCAGCCATCTTCTTTTTGCCTTCTGTGTTTCTGACAGCCATCTTGTGTTGTTAGGGGGCCTATCTTCTCTGCTATTGAGTGTAGCTGGGCTGCATGGACCTTGTCTGGCAAAAGCTTATTGGTAAAGAAAGCTGCGGCTAGCAGGATTGGCTAGATTTCTGTGTTACTAGAATCTTCTATTTTCTGTGATATTTAAACCCCATGTGTGAGCTGGTTTTGGTTTGTTTGCACATTGTGCATCACAGCTGCACCATTTTACTCCATTGTGAGGTATTCCAGCTACAACTTTTCCTTTAGTAGCACTTGTGTGTCTCCTAGTAGTAGTCATCTTAGAACTTCCATCCTTTACCCCCTTAGCTCTCTCTGGCCTCACTCTCTCGCATTCTGAAAAATATGGAGGGACAATTTCCTACAGTTTCTCTAGCCAGTCTAGTTGATATGAACATCCTGAGACAGTGTAGCAACTGTCTTATGTACACAGATAACCCTCTACTACTACAACCTAGGAACACAATTTGTGAGAGATGCAATTACATTAATAACCTAGAGTCAATGCTCTCTCCCTCACAAGCCAGTAAATCTGGCAATGAGAAGGTTGTCAACACCAACACAACACCTCAAACACCACCCACACTTACACAACACACAAACACATATGCAGAGGTCCTCAACAAAAACATACCCCAACAAAAGAGACCTCCGAGGCAAAAAACACATGCGATCTCTGCAGCCCACCACATCACACACCACACATAGTCCACACACCTGTGTCTCACAGCAACTAAGGCCTAACCATAAACCCAACATATTAGTCATAGGAGACTCCAGTGTGAGGCACACAGATGTGCCCCTCACCAGGCTAGATAAGGAGAAAGTCATGGTTAGTTGTTTGTCAAGTGCCAGAATCTATCTTCCATATCACACATGCACTCAAGTCTCTCAACAACAGATAGTGTAATGACTCTGTCATAGTCCCATGCTGTCGTGAATGACTTGATATGTACCTCCCTGGACTATATGAAGAGAGACATGATCAAGCTCGCTGAATACGTGTCCCAGGCAGGTATGTCCCTAGCCTTAAGCAGCATTCTACTGTTACCCAAAATGATGCCTCAATACAAACAGAAACTGATTGACTTTAACAATTGGCTTAGTTTCTGGTGTCATTCCAAGGGGATCCAGTACATGACAGCCTGGGAAGACATGATTGACAGACCACGGTGTTTTGGCCTGCACTGATCTCGCTTGGGCTTCAGGCTTCTGGAAAAGGCTCTTGCCTCCCCCATAGTGCCTTTTTTGGCAATGCCATGAGTTCAAAACTACCAACATGAAAATTTCATCAAAACAAAAATTAAAGGTCATGCTGCTAAACACTAGGAGTCTAAACATGAAACTGTACTCATTGCAAGCATTCTTAACCCTGGAAGATGTGGACATTTGTGCAGTCAAGGAAACCTGGTTCAAAGCTGTGGAGAGCACTCCAGCTATACTAGGTTACTCATCCTATCATACATTCAGATCCCAAACCGTGGGCAGCAAAACAAAAGGAGGTGGGGTTTCAATATATATTAAAGACACGCACACCTCCAGGCTGGTCAAACAGTATGACACACAGGAGACACTCCAGGTGCAGTTAACCATTGACAAGGCCCCTATTCAAATCATAGCTAGCTACAGGCCCCCATCTTTGACTCAAGATGCCCACTTCATGCCCACTTCACCTATCTGGACCTCTTCAAATCTATCAAGATTCAATCCTTTACCCTGATCTTGGGTGACTTTAACTATCCAACCACAGATTGGAAGAACGACTCATACCAAAACACAAATGCCCAGAGATTCCTTGATTTTGTCAATGCAAATGCCTTGGACCAGTTGAATGACACCCCCACAAGAGGTGATGATATCTTGGACTTGGTATTAGCCAACATGAGTAACCACTGCAGCTTCCCTACAGTGTCATCCTCCCTGGTAAGATCCAACCACAAAGAAGCCACTTTCAAAGTCATGACCTCCCCAACCCCCACCCCACCTAGGGTCAAACAAAAAAACTTCTCCAAAGCTGATTAGAACCTCCTGAGGGAGGGTATAAACAGCTTCACACCCCCCCCCCCTACAGGAACTGGCACAAATGTCCCAACTTACAGCAAAGTACTATACAAGCATTTATATAGCTTCACAGAATCAGAAATACCTGACAGGACAAAATCCTCCTCCTCCTCAAGGAAGAGTAAACCTTTCTTGTGGACATTTGCAATAAATAAACTCTCTAATAGAAGGAAAACAATGCTGTCCAGGACCAAGAAAGAGCAGCTGCCTAGCTGGAAGTAATCTCTCCTTAGCCTGAACAAGCAAATAAGATCACTAGTGAAAATCCTTCAAAGCAAACTTTGAGTCCATCCTGGCCACATCTACTAAGGACAGTCATAAAGCCTTCTTCACATATGTCCGGAATCTCATTAGAAGCACTCAGATCTGCTCAGAACTGGTGGTCAAGGACACCACATACACAAATGCCATAGATATAGCCAACCTGCTAAAGACAGGTTCACTGAAAACATCACCCCTCTGTCCCCCCATCAGTAAACCAGGACATCCCCAGCACATGTCCCCTCCCCTTATCTCTGGGGAGCAAGTCATCACTGCCCTCTCAAAGGCAAAAAAATGCAGCCTCCATGAGTCTTGATGACATTCCAGGCTGCATCCTACATAAACTCAGTCAGGAACTTGCAGCACCATTAGGCACCCTATTCAACCAAAGCCTGAGTACCGGCTTCATCCCAGCCGAGTGGAGGACAGCCACTGTCATCCTTTTGCATAAAGGTGGAGTGTTCATGAATCCAGGAAATTATAGACCCATCAACCTAACTGGCCTGATCTGCAAGGCCACGGAAAGGATTGTCATGGACCTCATTAACAAGGACATTGGCAACCTCCAAACACTCGATCCCACACAGTTTGGTTTCATCAAGGGGAAGGCATGCCTGTTAAACTTGGTCGACTTCTTTGAGACAGTCAACAAAGTCATGGATGAGGGAAAACCGGTGCACACCACCTACCTTGACCTGGCCAAAGGCTTTAATACTATTCCCCACTCGGGTAAAATAGATAAACTCTGTCAAATAGAGATCAATCCATATGTTACCAGATGGGCAGCAAACTGGTCACTAATAGACCCCAACTAGTTAAATTAGGGGAAGCCACCTCAAGCAGTAGACCCATAACATGTGGAGTACACCAGGGATCAGTTTTGGGGCCTCTGTTGTTTGGGATATACTTTTCTGAGGTGTAGGTCAAAACCAGTGGGCTATAGCTGACCAAGTTTCAGATGACTGCAAACTGGGTACTGTCATCAATTCCCCTAGTGATATGGACATCCTACAAGAGGGTCTCACCCAAACAAAATATTGGTGCCAGAAACATGGCCTCAAATTTAATTCCAAAAAAGGCATCATCATCCCCTTTGGGGAGAGTTATTTCCCCAGAAATGATCACATTGATAACACGGTCCTAAGCATGCAATCAGTCGTTTGGGACTTGGGTACTCAGGTTGATATCAACCTGACTTTTGACCACCATATTGACTCCGTTGTATGGAAGGCTTTATACATGGCCCACCTCATTAGGAAGGGTATCTCATCCAGGGACAAGGAGGTCATAACATCATTGTATTCTTCCCTTATAAGACCCATTATTGAGAACAACACCCCTTCCGGCATGTACCTCACAAAGCACATGCAGCAGCTGGAGAGACCACATAGGTTCCTCATCCGGAGAATCCAGGTCCTCAAGCATCTACCCTACAAAGACAGGCTAAAAGCCCTGTCCATCTACTCAGTCTCATACAGACTCCTCAGAGGTGACCTCTGTCTGGCATACAAAGCAATTTCAGACCCTGCCTTGATGGGACTGCTGCATATCCACAAGTCAAGCTCCACTCAAGTGACCAGCACACGCTACCTCAACCTGGTCTGTGACATCAATTTGGACTTGTTGGTTGGACAGATTTATGTCCCAGAGACTGCCCCTTCTGTGGAATAGACTCCATCTCCATGTCAAGCAGAGCACCTCATTATCCTTTTTTAAGCACAACTTAGATAACTGGATGGGGAACAGAAACTACACCCCTGGGATTCCACCCATGACTCCTGCTGGACAGGGACATTGGGTGTTAACTTGGTGGAACATGGGCTAAATTCTTGGTTAGGCTTATAAGGGCATCAGGGCCAATAGCCTAGTAACTTCCTATGATCCTATTATCCTATTTTTGAAGGCTTGAACTCCCATCTCTGAATACAGAAATAATACCTCCAATGTGGCAAATTTTTGGAGAAGGCAGGAATACCATCTTTAACTGTTTTTATCTAATTCATAAACCACATAATGTCATTTGTCAGACTGATTATCAGTCTTTACCTTTATATATTAGATCCCTGACATTTTTTTTATCATAGTGCATTCTAAAAACTGAATGCATCACGGCAAGCATGCAACCAACATGTCAATGACCTCAGGCCATGTGACCTACCGTATCATGGGCAATCCAGTTCTTTGGTGACTGACATTTTCACAAATGTCCAGTTTTATTATATGTAGAGGGGACTGGGAGTACTATCTGGTTATGTAACTTGCTCAGCATCAAATCAATGCAAATGGAGATGGAAGGAATCAAACCCTATAATATTTTATTAAGAGCACCAGGTCCTCAATAGTTCAGAGCCTTAATCATCTGTGCCAGCTGCCAGAATAATCTCTCTAGTAGTAAATAAGACTCAGAGGTCTACAAATGCATGTCGATCTACTATTAAAACATAAGCTGGGTGTTTAAAAAGAATGAAAGTGCAAAACTGCTGTGACAAAGAGAAAGACAGAAACAGTGTGACACACCCACAAGCACTGCTTGGACATGTCTGGGAGAGTACTGCATAATGAAGCTATAAATTTGTGAAAATAGCAGTCACCACACAATTAGTTATACTTTTATATGGTAAGTCACATAGCCTGAGGCTATTACTATGCAAGTCCTGTGCTCACTACAAGCATTGATGCAGCAAGTATGTGCTACACAGGAAATGCAAAGGTCCTATACAATGGCTACATAATAAAGTGTCAAGTGTGCAAGTGTGTTTTTGTAGAAGAAATATAGGGAAATGGGGTGAAAGGGCAATTAGAAAGGGAAAAAAGCAAGCAGATGAATATACAAACAGGACTGTGGAAAGTCAAAGTACCATAAGGCATTTGAAGGAGAGTAATATTTTTATTTTCATTTTTTTGTGGGACAGCTGTCTGACTTTTAAGCAAAGAATGGTGGGTGTATGAGAAGAATGAGTATGATGTGAGTAGTAAGGAAGGTACAGGGATGTCAGCATTCAGGGTGGATAAATAAACATATAAGACAGACAAATACTGACACGGGAGTCGGTTATGCAAAAGAGGAGGGAAACTCAATGGAAAGTTTAAGAAAGCCAAAGCATAGACAAGTGGAGATGGGAAGGAATGGACAACAGCCAAGAGAGAAAAAGTGAGTGATACATAAGGAAGAGGAATGACATGATGAGAAATATTTAATCAATTGAAATTTCAGGATCGACTATTCAAGTCCCGAAATACAGAGAATGATTTCCAAAAAAAAACAGACTTACATGTTCCAAGTCTGAGATGGCCTTTTCCCAGAATATACCCTTTTCTCTGAGTTATGGTGAACTCACAGATGGTATATATAAGTTCATGAGTTGAGGGAAGCTCACCCCCCCCCCATATTAGGGAGTGCAGTGGAGCTTGACCGCTGTAAAAAAAGAAGTTTAAAGGAGAAGAGCAATATTCAAGAGTTGATCTATTCCTGGGCTATCGGTCCTTTTTTTCCAACTTTTTGGCACTTGGCAATTTTAGTGTTGACATTTCAATAGGCAGGCCAAGGCATGAGGTGGAGTGAGGGCTGAATACCAAGATGCCCCAGAGGTAAGCTTATCTAGAAGTCAGTCACCTTCATAACTAAGCCCCAAAACAGGCATCACTGCACAGAGCACTCAGAACGACAAATTGCCAAACTACCACAGTTTATTAAATACGTGTAGCCAAACCACCACAGCTAACATCATAGATAGGTTCCACCATTTGTGACCTGAAGGCTAGGGCTGGACAGCTTTGTCACTCAAGGCAGTCACATGAAGATGCACTTCAAGGTGCTAAGCTGGGTCTCAAGCTACTGGTCTACCTCAACCCTATCCAGCTGAAGTATCTCCCACAAGGTGACGCTCTTTGTCTTGTCCTGATAATGAGCCTATGCTTTCTACAGAAGAAGAAGTACCAGAAGTAACCACTGAGCCCTCCCACAGGATGACTACCCTAAGGATTGCTGAGACACCAGCAGTTGTGTGGAGGCTGATGCAGAACTTGGTGGCTGTTGATACACCACATCCTGCTCCCCAACTGATACTACAGAAAAGCAATGAAAATAAACAGAGAGTAAGAGAGAAAGAAGACAACACTGAAAATAATAAAAAATGAAATCAGAGAGAAGACAGTAAAAAAAACAAAAAGCAATGGTCAGTATGGCAGGTCCTGGAAGGAAAAAGGAATACTTAAATATATGCCTGGCAAACCCCTATGGAGAGACAGGCAATATCACTGGACAGTTTGACTGGCTACACCCCTGTTTCTTCTGTGTAGGACTCTTCACATGTTCATAAGTTCATAGGTTTGTTCTAGGCTGACAAGCGCTATGACGTTTATAAGCTTAGCAGTGCAACCCAATTGTATCCCATGAGTTATTTTGTCTTGGACATTATATATATGAATACCTCTCAACTGTCCAGATTTCGACATAATGTCTAGATTTTTACCTTAAAATTTCAGTCTGTTTCTTATAAAATTTGTGTGTTTTGCAAATCAGTGGGATGATCTGAAGAATGAAATTACTAAATAATGACATCAATTTAAGTTTCACAGTTAATATCCTTTATAAAACGCATTTTAACACAAACCCTGTTATTCTAGCTACTTTTTAAGTTTATGAGTAATATTTAAAATCCGTCTCTATTTCTGAGCCTTTGTACCACCATTATGTCAGGCTTTGTCCAGATTTCTTGTGCTAAGAGGTTGAAAGGTAGAGAGTACATTGGTTAGGCCGAGATTTAATGACTGCCACTGTTCATTAGAGACATTAGCACCAGAATGGGGTGAATTTACAACTGCACATCCAGTGGTCTATTTTATGCTTGAATAGAGTTAAGGAGGAACTCTGTTTTGCGTGGATGGGTAGCCCATTCCAGAGAGTTGGAATTCTGTTAAATAGATATCTGTTTCTCTATCATGTCCTTTTTACATAGCAATCAAAGTTTAGGTCCTTAGATCTAGTAGTTGTGATGTTGTTCATTTTGTGGATATGCAAAAATCCATCAGAGTAGGATCCAAGGATGCTTTGTATGCCAGCCATAGATCATCTCTCAGTAATCTATAAGAAATAAAGTATAGAGATAAGGCTTTAAGGCAATCAACATACGACTTTGTCTTTAGACCCTGTGTTCTTTTTGTGAGGAACCTTTGTGAACATTCCAGTTGTTGCATGTGTCTGGTTAGGTACATACCAAGGAGGGCATTATACTCAATTATTGTTCAGATGAGTGTTGAATATAGTGGCATGATGATTTTCTTGGACCTATATGCTATGTTTTTACTTATAAGTTGATTTGAACGATACAGAATGAGTTAAAGTTGGTGCTGACTTTGCCAGCCATCAAATTTGCTATATCGCCTGGCTCAGTGAACCTGGCACCATTTACCACCAGTCTGGCACAATGTTCTGTGTTGTCTTGGAGGTTTCTGATATAGCTGAAGAAGGCCTTATGGGTGTCTTTGGTATGGGAGGCTATCTTGATCTTGAAATTGGCTTTTCTTCACTTAAAAAGCCCTCTTAGTTTTCTATTTAATTTGATTTGAGAGTTCTTATCTTTTGGGAGTTGCACTTCCTAGTTTTAGCTACAACTTATATAGATATAGATATAGATATAGATATAGATAGATGTAGATATAGCTATATATAGATATAAAAACCTGTTTAAATTGGGATTCCACCAGGGTGGTTTGTTTTTAGAGTTTGTTTTGGTCTTACGTCTGGTGGGTATAGCAGCCACTATGCAGCCATTGACATGGTTGTACAGAGTTTCTGTGAACAATTCTGCATATGATACCATGTTTTGGTCAGTTTGGTGAACACTGAATTGTGACAAGCTATTACTTAATTAAAGATAGCTTGTTTGGAGTAGTTCCTGTTACAGAGTTTATTGGTGTTACCAAATTGATTTTTGTTTTGAAAGACAGCTTTGTAATCAGACTTACCATGAAGAACATGTCACTGGGGCTGGTGCTAGGTCCAATATGTTGGAACCCCTAGTGGGCATATGCACAACTGGTCAAGGGTGTTTGCATTTATAAAGTTCAGGAATCTCTGCGCAAGCAAATTGAAGGTGGTATAGGATTTCCACTCTATAGAGGGTAATTAAGTCTCCCATGAATAAGGTGTTTGGTTGGATGGTGAGTGTCTTCAGTAGGTCTAAGTAATGAGTGGGTCTATGTTTAAATATCAAATAACATTTGCATTGAACGGCTAAACATTGAACCTTATCCATCGAATATTCATTCATCGAATGTTCATTTCAGTGAATGGGAAAGTAACTAGTTGGACAACACTTCCCTGTCTGCCCTTTTCCTCACTGTAGTGTGATCTGGGAGTTGGTATATATAGTTAGAGGGGTTTAGGAACCCCCCCCCCCATATGGATAGGTTTGAAATACTGCATCGCATGAGAAGGGGAATTGTTGGCTAACTAGTTACTTTCCCTGTAAAAAAAAAAAATGAATGTTCGCTGAATGAATGTTCAACGGATAGGATTCGATGTTTAGCCATTCAATGCAAATGTTATTTGATGGTTAAACATAGACTCGTAATGAGCTATGGATATTGTGAGGCATAGATGGTGGGCTATAGCATGCTAGGATATGGTATGTGATTTGTCTATGGTGATCTGCACATGGAGAATTTCCAGTGTGTCATCCTGTTTGACCAACCTAAAGGCATGTTTGTTATTGATGCAGATCAAGACTCCTCCATCTTTAGTCCCTGACTATGCAGCTACTGGACTAAATAAGAGAAAGGCACTGAATCCTTGCACTGCTGGTGTACTCTCTGTGGCTTTATACCATATCTTGATAACTGCACAGATGTTTATCTTTCACTTTAACTTTATCTTTTAACTCTTAGTGTTTCTGCTCCATTTTGTTTTCCTCTTCCTACTAGTCTGTGGCTTCATGTCAGTGGTGTGCAGGTCCCTAATATTACTGATGTAAACAGCTTTTCACTTGTACTCAGCATGTAAACTGCATTTACTTCACCTGGAAGAGCTTTGTATGCTGTTGCAACTTATTTGTGGGACTTTGGTAAGCACCTTTTCAAATATTTATGAAGTCATGGCTTGGCTGAGTTATCGTCTCATGTCACACAAGTGAAAGGCTGTACATAAATTGATATAGGTTATTTTTTATCTGCTTTCGGATATATTTCTACTTATGTAGCAATTGCTGTTTTGTACACTTCTACCATATATCTGTAGATTGCAGTTTGAATTTCTTTAGCAGTGTTAACTGGTGACAGTTGGTTTGTAGAATGGTATTGCATTACTGGGCATTTAACTTGTACAGTGACTGCTTTATGGTATGACCTCTATGTCAAATACTTTTAGTAACAGTCTTATGGATGTGAAGTATAGCTCACTTTGTTTAGTTCTAAGTTATGTTGCCGCGAGACTGCCAATTGTTTTAATTCCTTAACCTGGCTTGTAGAATTCAAGAGTTAAAGTATAGAACTTCTGTTTAGCTATATTCTCATATCTCAGTTACTTTGATTATTTCATCTACAAAATGGCATGTTTTAATACATGAACTACAGCAGACATTTTTATTGTCAGTTGTTTTACACTAAGAGATCATGGTTAATAGTTTTTACCATTGTTTATGTGAAAGTGTTATAGCAGAAGTAAGTTACTGAACTTTTGTCTCACATTGTTACTGCTCTAATCTTTAAAGTTAATGTCATATGTACTTTATTTTATTATTTCTGTATTTTTCATATTTTATCTCAGCTAACTCTTTTCTAGCTGTTATCAGTAGTTGCGTGTATAGTACCTCTGTTGTTTTTGTTTTTTCCATAGCTTTTATATTCAACACGCTCTCTCCCCTCCTGTTTTCCCTAGGTTTTAAAGAAAAGTGTCTTCCCTCAAGACTGTGTCTACCTTTACTGATACTGCTCCAACTCCTGGAATTACGCCTGTGCTCTATTGTATAGCCAGTTTACACTAAAAGTATGTTCTAAACTCATACCACAAAGTAGTCTTACTTTGTCTACTGTACAGGGTACCTGCATACCACTGATAACCCCCCATACTCACCTGTTTAGAAACCTTGCCTCTATCTCTCTCTGCCATCTATAAGGTAGTCACTAACCTAGTGTCAATTCTCTCTTAGTTAGCTATACTCTTTTGTTTTTTCTGTTTGTGGTTTCCTTTTAACTGTTTTTATCTTACTGCAAATATCTGTGTATACCTCACTTTTACATCTCTTCCTTCTCTGTCTTCACCTCCCCACCTCTTCTACTTACCTGCTGACTCTCACTGTGTGCTCCTTACTCTTTCTCTCCTGGCCTGCTGATTGTTTCTTGTGGTGACTCTTTCTGGCCAATCCCGCTCTGTTAACCCTCGCTACTCTCGGGCTCACTTTGCTCTCTTCCCACCCCCATTCCCACCCACCCCCATATAATTTCCTTTGCACCTAACCACCTAATCCCTTCCTCCCCTAACTCCACCCCTTCCTGTCTGCTATAACATTCTAAACACCTTACCCTCCCCTACTTATCACTTCATAGTTTAGTCTGCTGCAAATCCTCCTTCCTTCTACATATCCCCTACTCCCCCTATAGGTTGTTTCACTTAAATTTTACTTCAACTCTCTAACAGGTCCAACAACTTACTTTTCCTAGTCCCTTATCCACTCCTTACTCCATCCCAATCCTACTTCCCCACCTTAGCCCATGGCTTTTGCAACCCTCTCCATTTTCCTCTTGCCTCCATTACTTTTCCTTCTCATTCATACATCTTGTACTGCTCCATTAACACCTGTCCATAGAGATCCCACTAACCCCCATACTAACTATTTCTCATCTCTGCAGTACTCTATTACAATCTCCTCCTCTATCTTTTCCATGAACATTCCTCTGCCTAAAATCCAACTTCCTCCCCCTCCTCTCTAGCATCTAAAACCAAGACTAAGTACTTGATTTACAACCCATTTAATTTCAATCTTTACCAACTTCATGTAGCCTTGCTTCTATCTGGAGACATACATCCAAATCCTGGGCCAGTCCATCACCCCACCATGCATAACTCTACCTCTCCCAACATAATAAACTCATCCTCTCCAAACAAATGTATTTCCTTTTACTCTATGAATGCCCGTAGTATTCTAAACAAAGTTAGTGAAATCCATGCCCGGATAGCCTTCCACACCCCTGATGTAATCACCCTAACAGAGACTTGGCTAAAACCCCAAACCTCTGATAAAGACATTCTCCTCCATGGTTATAATATACTCTGCATAGATCGCCAAAACAAAAAAGGGGGTGGCGTTACCATCCTCTACTCTAACCACCTCACCATTACAAGTATTATGAAACCTATCCCAACATTTTCTCCTGCTGAACTACTAACAGCTAACCTTAAAATAAATGACCACACCACTATTACAGTAGCAGCCATCTATATTCCTTCAGGAGACAACATTCTTCTGCTCGAAAATATTCTTTCATACTTTTCTCAACACATCCCCGATGAAACTATCCTCCTTGGGGATGTCAACATTAACTGGTTAACTCTCAGTAATCCAAACTCTAATACTCATATTAATTTCTATGGCTTTACACAGCTAATCTCCCAACATACCCATACAAACAACTCTCACACATCTAGTACTCTTATTGACTGGGTACTTGTATCTAATCCTTCCAAATATCATAACCTTGAAACCCTACCAAACACCCTGAGTGATCACTCCCCTATAAAAGTGCTTAGGTTCACTCCCCACTTCGCAAAACCTCCTAAATTTATCACTTATGATAAACTCTCTAACTTCCATCCAGAAACCTTTAATGCCCTCCTCTCTAAAGTAAACTGAAAATTCTTTACCCAACTCCCACTAGAAGAAGCAGTCCTAGCTTTCAACTCTACCTTCCTTAGCATCTTAGACTCACTTGCTCCCGCTCACAAAGTCTGAATTAAGTCCACCATATCTCCATGGCTTTCAAAAGCCACTCATACCCTTATGATAACTAGAGATAAACTACGGAAAAATGGTCACAAACTAAGCTCCCTGCAGACTTGCAAAAATATAAAGAACTCAGAAATCTGACAAAAAACACATAAACAAAGATAAAAAGGGCTTCTATAACAAACCTCCCACAGCCCTAAAATCTAATCCTAAAATATTCTGGAAGTCTAGTTACCAAATATTACATCTTGGTAATCTTAGCTCCCCCAATCTATGCCCAGACAAGACATCTGAAAAAACTGCCACTATCTTCAATACCTATTTTATCAATTCAATATCTAAGCTACTGAACCCTAACCCAAACTCCTCTACTACTAACATCTCCAACTTTTCTGAACCTACTTCTAATACTAGCTACTCAAATACCTTCTCCCTCAAACCTATACCTACTAGCTACATCAAAACTACTGTCTTAATTAAAACCATGGTCAGCATCAGCTGACAATATTCATTCCACTTTTCTTCTACTAGCAGCTGACTCTCTTGCTCTCCCTGTATCCATCCTAATTAATCTCTCTCTCTCTCTCTTTCTGAATCTAAAGTCCCTTCCATCTGGAAACAATGCTACACTCTACCTATACACAAAGGAGGTACCTCCTCTGATATCTCCAACTTTAGACCTATCTCTAGCCTCTCCCCTCTCTCTAAAGTACTAGAAAAATATATTCATAAACAAGTTATGCAGAATCTAATACAGAAAAATGTGCTTACACCCACTAAACATGGCTTCAGACCCAAACATAGCACTACTACAGCTCTATTATCCTTCCTCAACACTGTCTCTATAGCCATAAATGACCATAAATGTATTTCTTGCCTATTCTTGGACCTCTCAAAAGCTTTCAACACTGTCTCACACTCTCTTCTGCTGAACAAACTGTATAACCTCAACCTCTCCTCTGATATTGTTGCATGGTTTTCCAGCTACCTCACTGATAGATCTCAATCAGTGAGATGGCACTCTGCACTTTCCCCTCCTCTCCCTGTCAAAATGGGTGTACCTCAAGGGTCTATCCTAGGGCCTTTACTTTTTAATATCTTTACTAATCAGCTCTATACCTCCTGTCCTCAGTCATCTTTAGTGCAATATACAGATGACTCTACAGTCATCACCACAGCCAACTCTCCCTCTAAGCTCTTCTCAGCTACTCAGGCATCTTTTAACTTAGTTGAAACATGGCTCTCCAGCAACCAGCTCATCCTTAACCCTAAAAAAAAAAAAAAAAAGCTGTTACTCTTCCTACCTAAAACGTTCAACAATATTAAACCCTCCTTCTCCATACAGTCCCTTAAAAACACTCCCATTCAGTTAGAATCCTGTACTAAGCTCTTAGGTGCAACCATCGACGATCATCTTAAATTTGACTTGCATGTTAATAACTGTATCAAAAAGGCTCATTCAAAACTAGGGCTCCTTTACCATAACAAACAATTCCTTACCTCTGAAGCCAAGATTACTCTCTCTCTCTTACCTATCTTCTACCCAGTCTAATGTACAATTCTCAAATTCTCATAAATCTTAACTCAACACTCCTGACCAAACTCGAATCTACCTACAACAAGGTAGCTAGATTTGATGCCCAACAAACCTACAAATCCCATCACTGTCTCTCTCTATAACACCTAAACTAGCTTGAATTACCCCACCAGCTTTTCTCTCACAGCTCCAGATCATCCATTTTATCCTATACCACTCTTCCTACTACCCACCATTATCCCCACTTATCTCCCATTATTCTCCCTCCAGACCTCTAAGAAGCTCTAACCAAGAACTACTACAAATCTACAAATCCAAGTCTAAATTTGGATGCAACATGCAAAGCTATCACCCCACTATTGCCTGGAATAGGCTCCCACTAGAAATCAAGACCCTTACACATCCTAAACTATTTAAGACAGCCACGAATGAGCACTTTAAAAGTCACTGGTCCTGCCACTGCACTCTCCCTCCTTAACATCCCCTACTTCTCATGCCTTAATCTACTTTCTGCCCTTAACTCACTCTTCTCACTTGCTCTCTCTAATCTTCCTTGACTACTCTTTCTACTGACTTCTAAAATCTGTTAAGCAAATTGCCTCAGAGAAACATCCTATTGAAATTGTCTTGCCTTCGAGCAACTACATCATGATAAACCTGGGTTTTTGTAACCACTTACCCCAAAAACTATACTCATCTTAATGACATATTTCTTTTTATACATCTTGAAATAGTTATGCTATACTCCTGATTACTGACACTGTATAACATTGTATTGCTACTTAACACCTTGTAATAATCCTGCAACATTGCTGTTTAATCCTAATTTATAATGAAAATTGTATAATATGTTGGAGCTTTTCTCCCCGGGCCTCTGCTGAAAAAGGGCTCTTCAGCTCAGTTGGACAATCCCGGTCAACAAATGTAAAATAAATAAAATAAAATAATGTAAAATAAAATCTCTAAAGTGAGGAGAGCTTGTTTTGAATGGTGTTTCTTGTATAAGCTCCTGGCATTGAGCAGTAACACCTTAAGGTTCTCATAAGTTGATTTCGCTATGTCAATAGGTTTGCCAATTTGCCATTGTCTAAAAAAAGCTCTGTGGGGAAAGATAAAGTTTTAGTCAATATGAAAAAGCCTAGAGGGGACAGGTGCAAACCATCCTTGGCAAAGCAACATGGTCTGTTAACCATATCCTCTCATGCTGACAAATATTGGACCCCCCTCAAATGACACAAAAAACTATGCGAATTGTTAAATTTAGTAATCTTTTGTTCATAGTGTGGCATCATCCCTGGTGAAGGCAAAATGCTGTTAAGTGCTAGGCACATATCAGCCTGAGATGCATAGTCCAAGAAATCCATAATGTGTCTCTTCATAGTCTAGGTAGGCAAATGAACTATGATTAAATCATGCTGATAAGTGTGGTGCAGTGACTTAAGTGCATGCATAACTTGGTGGATCCTGGCACCAGATAGGCGACTAACCATTATATTCTCTTTGTTACGACAGGTGGGTGGGGCATCAGCAGCACATCATACAATGGAGTCCCCTATGACTACAATCCTGGGAAGTGTGTTTGCTTGCCTTATAGGCTTTATATTTGGATTTTGACTGATTGTGACTGTATGGTGTTAGGTGTTGCTTTTGTTGAGTGCTCCTGGGTTTGCAGAGGATAATCTTTGAGGCTAGAAAGTCTAGGAGGTCTTTGGGGTTTTGAAAGATTGCATATAAGTGTCTTATGTGTGCGTTGCATACTATGTGTGGTGAGTGTAGTGTGTGTGATTTTGACAACCTGGTTTATCTTACGTGTGCTTGTATGCAAGAGTTTAGTCTCCTGTGGCATTGTATATGTATATCTCTCCCACACTATATCTGTTACTTTAAAGATAAGTGATTGTCAGTAAACGTGAGGCAATTTCTACATTGTCTGAAGATACCCATACCCATCCACCTGGCTGCAGAGAAGTTAGGAAAATGCATATCCATCTTGTCCAGTCTTTTAATTGGTCAGCTACAAAGGTGTAGTATACTGGGACATACAGAAGGCTATTAAGGGTGCTTTTTGGGGTTAAAGACTAGACTAGGTTACATAATACTAAATTTTCATGACAGTGATCCCCAACGGATAAGCTAGCTGATCTCAGCTTTCTTGTGTGTATGGTTGTTTCTCTATATTACAAAGTACAGTTTTCTGGATAGTTTTATGGGGGAAACTTGCTTTTAAGATGTGTGTGTCTATACATGTAACTGCTAACCACTGCAGCACATTGAGCAGTTCCACATAAATACGTCAAATGTATACAGGCACTGAAAAGCCAGTAAAATAACTACTGAGCCCTTTGGCCAATAAAATGAGTACAGTTAGAGCCTTTGTGTGTTTCCAAACTCAGACAGACAAGACAATCATGTACTGCCACTAAATGAGTAATCCCAGTCCTCCTAATGTAAAGCACATGTAATGCTACCACAAACAGACAAACAACAAGCTAGATAACCTTTTAGGAGGTGATTTAAAGGCAAACAATCCAACATTAACAACAGTGTGAAGAAATGAACTTTTCCAAGCAAAATTACAGTTTAATGCACAAATAATCAAGAAAACAGCAGTGATTTGCTTAAATAAACAAGTGCATTATTTCAATAAGAAGTGCTTCACATTGCCTGGAGGTAATTGGATACAAGTAAATCACTCAAGGAACACAGGTGAGGATACCAAGCATTGCTGAACTCTGTGGAAATGAGCCTTTTAAAAATTAGTCTGTCAGTCTGCAGACTGTTACAAGCCTAACCAATAAATAGAGGTTAGAATCAAACCCTGTACACAGTATATGTGAACTTCAGACCTTAACCCTTATGCCAACCGTGTCCCATCTTTTATTGCAATAGTAGGCCATCAATCTGCAGATTATTAGATGCAGAGCCAATAACCAGACTGTGACCAAAGGTGAGAATGAAACCCTATACCTTGTGTCTTTGACATAAATGGATGGTAACTAGTGTATGTGCAAGTGCAACAAAACAAGGAAGATGTAATCAAAGTGAACAAGTGAAACATCCAGCTATGTAAAAAACAAATGTATATGGAGTGAGAAATATGCAGGGATTTGTGTCACAGAATGACAAAAAATATCATATAGTGTGCCTAAAAAGAACACTGTGACTTGGCTATGGAAAACTAATAGCAGCTGCAATAATCCAGCTGGACAATAAAGCTCACTGCACTGATGTACAGCTTCATTATAGTAGTCACAGCAATGCTGCTCCATGAATAAACGGCACAGCAAAGGACAATGGCATGGGTATAGATGCATTACAAATGGCAGTGTGAAAATGGCAATGAGGTCCTATGCCATGGTAGTCACATGCCCATGAGGCGATGAATAGAGAAATGCTGCAGTAGTGTAAAGGAGAAAACAGGCTAACTGCAGTGGTATACCCAAGGTTAGTACTACTGGCATGCAGATGGGAATATCAGGTACGGGCAGTAGTACATTTACAAATGCACATAAACCATATAAAAGCCCTATAAGCATTAAAGAAGTATGCAATTGTTAACTTTTAAGCAAAAATACAAGGCTGGGCAGTGCTAAGAAAAGCAGGTGAAACATCAATACAGGACTGGTAGCAATACAGAACACTTACCCAATGCCTGGAGAATCAGGCCTGCCTCCACTGGTAGTCAAAGCAATTTTCTGTAATCCCCTCCTTTACTGAAAAAATAATCACAGAACAGCCACAATCCTCATAAACAGCATATACCTATAAATTACGGTTTACTGCAACATGACTCAGAATTTATTAATCCTTGGTATAATCGTCAGGTTGTCTCTGCATAACTTTGTCTCCCCACTGGCAGAGACATTTTGGGTGGTACCTCCTCAGATTTCTATATTGGTCTATATTGGTGCCAGCACTGCTCAGCAGACAATGACATGTCTCATCCACCTCATGAAATTGTTTGAAATACATTACAGTGTGAGAATATAATTATGCACATGGCATTTTTATACTTCCTCTTTACCATGAACACTTCAGAAAGATTATATGTATATGAATCCATGCCAGTCCCAGCCTCACTTCAGTGCTGAATCTGCTCACTATCCCAATTTTTCATTCGGGTAGCTGCTGATAGAACTACAAGGTAAACAAATGGACTTTGCCTACATCACATTACATACATTACAAAAGGCCTGAAAAATCAAATTATACTTTTAGCTTTTTTCACTTGCTGTTTTACTGCTTTGTTACCATACATTTGTTTTAACAGCTCTGCATATGTACTAAACAACATAATTTGCTTAGAATATATTCCGCCATCATAAGTTTATTATAGTTTACTGTTTGTTATGCATTTTTCAAAATTTCAGCAATTAACTCATATTTTATTGTACTTCCTGTACCATTCTAAATCAAAATATATTAATGAAGTTGAGATAAACAGTGCTGAATCTGATCATTTAGTTATTCAATGCTGGTATCACCTCAAAATAGTAGATAGTCCTATATGATGAATGAAGAAATCATAAATCCCTCATGTAATCCCATATTACAACAAAGGTATAGATAGGTGTATACTGTGTAAGTCAAAGTGTGGAAATTTATTTTTTCGGAGGTGGCATTTTACCGATTTCAAACATACCAGTTGGAAGCCTATTATGTTGAGATTACTGGCCACAAAAACACACTAAGCAGAAGAATGCTTTTCCTCTACTGATTAAAATAGCAGTTTGTTGCATAGTTTAAAGAAGCAATTAAGTTACAATAGGCTAGCCATCCAGTGGTGTGAACCTTGGCTCTAGATGATTATCATTTTTTCAGTGACATCATGACCCCATGTGCAAAAATGGGAAAAAAGACTGTGAATGGATGGATGGATGAAAAAAAAGTCAAAATTAAACAAACTATTGCCAGAGGGACTTGAAAGATAATAAACCTCTTATCTTTTAACTTATGAATTGTTTTGATTGGAATACCTTTTAGTGTGAGAATGCAATTATGCACATGACATTTTTAAATTTCCTATTTACCATGAGCACTTCAGGCTGAATACTATGTATAAAAATACATTTTATGTACATGTAGAAAGAGATATCCTAGCTACATCCTTATACTGCATCAAAGTAATGAGGAGCTTTTCAAAGAGTGTGGCAAAAAAGTTTATAGTATATAAACCAATGAGCTAACCTCAGTTCTTCTTTAAGAATATACTTATTCAACATAATCATATCACCAAGAAGCATCTAGTGTAGCAAGTTTTAAGTATTCCCTGACCAGCATATTCCTAAGTCGTCATTTTGTTGGAATCTTTGAAGAGAGAGTGCGCAAAGGAGAGTGATAATTTAGTATAACATCCTGACATTGATGATGTGGCACTTTTATGTGAACTTTCAAATGATATCCAAAAAATACAAAATATATACTACAGATATGCTAAAGTCTTAAGTGCAGATTCAGTAAAGACCAACAGTCTGATAAAACCACGTGCGAGTTGTGGCACGACACACAGATGGTAACGTGCCATTTTATATTGACTAAGTGGTACTACACAGTGTGTAGAGCCATGCAAACACAGCAAAAATCGTGGCATGCTAATTACAACAAAATCAGCTGAATAGTATGCTAATCAACCAATCCAAGATGGAGAAGTTATTCAACAAGCTATAAAGCAACCATGTAGACTGAGTACTGGTTTTCCCTGAGAATTCCAAAACCTATTGGAATACAGCCATGGAAACTTCTGTACACAGAAACAGTGTTAGGGTATGCAGTTGCTCTTATGCATGTGTATGTTCAACAGGCCCAAGTCTATGCTGCTGCTGCTAATAGAAGACTGTCAAGAAGGAGAAGAGTGTTTAGACCCTGTTTAACTTTTTGCAATCTTCATGCTGTGGAAATTGTAGAGTGCTACTGGGGGATAAAGACAAACTACAGGAACTCTGCAACCTCTGTCGTCCTCAACTGAGAGCAAGGACAAACAGAGGGGAACCAATACTGGTAGAGACTAAGGTATGTGTATCACCTAGATGTTTAGCTACAGGAACCTTCCAAAAACAACAGAGGGTATGCCGGGGATGCCAAAAGCATCAGCATCCAGAATCCTCCATCAATTCCTGAATGCTATGCAACAGCATGTCAGTGACTACATATATTTCCCTGTACACCTGAGGACACAGCCAGAACTATGTAGGAGTTCTATCCTGTAGCACAGTAGCCTGAAGTCCTGGGTGGCATAGACTGCACACAAAATGTAGAAATCAAAGCACCACCCAGTGAACATGGTTATGCATAGGAACTGGGCTGATGATGTCCATCAGAAATGCACACACAACAACTGATGAATGCTATAATGAAGTGCACAATCAAACAAGAAATATCATCAAACACGTGTTTGAGCTACTAAAGTTCCAGTGCCAATGCCTAGATACATCTGGGGGAGCCCTGCAGTACAATTCCTGTACATGTGCTGAAATCTTCACCATCTGTGCCATGCTTCACAACATTAGCCTGTGAAAATAGCTGCAGCTGGAACACCAAGGGGAAATGACACACATCCCACTACCACTGGCAAGGTCACCAAAGCCACATGCAGGTGAGGAGTCAGAGGGAGGAACCAGTAGCCACTGTGGGTGTAGGTAGATGTACGCGTGCATAGTATACCCTCACACTGGCCAATAGCCAATTAATAGCACACATACACACCCCCTAAGGGGCTAAAACCTTCATCCTATGTACATACATACAGTAACATTGATGCCAGGCAATGCTCACAATCTTTACTTACCCATGTAATGGCTGTGTAATCGTAGCATCAGACAGAGTCAGCCTCAGAATAAAACTCTTGCAACTGCCAGATTTCCAAAGTAAGTGTTGAACCTGGAATATAAAAATATATGTCTAAGAATACAAATGAATGGCACACATATCATTGTATACTGTTACTTGCTAATGTAATAAGTATAAGGTGGGTGACTTTTACAACGACATCAAGATGTCACAGTAATGACTTATATGAATACAAATGTCCTCTATCAATTAATAGGCCTCATGCATCAAAGATTCACACATTCATACCTGTCAAAAGTACAGATTTTCACAGAATGTCCACAGTTTGGCCTCATACTTTTATACTGGAAAATCATTAAACAGTGAAGTTAGAAAATAATGATGCACATTTCATTTTCAGATTTCATATCCCTTAGAAAAAAAATCATAAAAATAGTAATGCAAAACATGTTATTCTATCAACTGTCTATGTTTGTAAGACCAAAATATTTAAAAAGTCTCCTTATTGTTGGGCCTTTGTCCCACTTTTATTTATAGCTTGGTCCAGCTTTGTTGGCCTAAGGGGTTGGGAGGGACATACACATTACAAAAACCTGTAAGAAAGCAGTGCAGTTTGCAAAACAGCATCACAAGTACACATATACTAAGTATTAAGTCAGCTATATACCCTGAGCATCAGACAAAAGACTTATGTATCCTTGAATCTGAAAAATAGAAAACAAGGATATGTTACAGTCATCATAAAGCAGGTGTGAGTGTCTGCAAGAACACAGCCAAGCTCTGTGCTAGCTCTATATCCTGGTATGTCAGACAGGTGTGAGTTGTGCATGGTAGAGGTGATAGTTCATTGTCATTGTCCCCAGCCATGAGAACTGGCTCTGCCAGGAGTTGCACTGGCACCTCCATGCTCATGGTCAAATGCACTGCTGTTATCTGAATGTGACAGATGTCTGCTGGACAAGATCTCCTCATGAGTGTTCCCAGGACCACAGACTCATGACCTGCTGCATCTGGGTGTGGACACCTCAACCACTGATGGAGCAGTAGAAGCAGTGCCACTACAGGAGCATGATCAGGCACAACCATGTCAGCCAACATCAGACGATGTGGCTGACCTACTTCCACATGGATGATATCCCCCCCCCCCCCAGCAGACATATTATCACAAATACTGCCTGTTCCAATGAGTCATTCATCCAATCCATTGAATCAGCAACACAGTGGAGGCAGTCATGCATGTCAGCCTGTCCCACATCTACAACCCTAAGCATTTCTTCAGAAGCCCTATTGGAACATGCCTGCACCTCCATGATGTCCCTAAACATACATTGAGTGACTCAGAAAGACACACCAAGTTCAGAAGGAGGGTTGACAAAAGGTCTCCTCTGAGCACCAGGAAGCAACACGGTGCACGTACGGCAACTGCTCGGCTGTAAAGACAACACTTAAAGATTAAAGACAGCCAGCAGAAATGGTGGAATACAAAAAGTATTTTAATGTAAAGCACATAACTAGGTAGGGGGTAGTAAGCCCAACTACCTATCTCATCAGACCGGTTTCGGCTGTAATAGCCTTCTTCAGTGAATTTAACAAAAGCACATAATGTCCATTCAGATAAGTATATTTATATATAATGACATAAAGGCAGTTCATTGGTAAATTAAAATTGGTCATTAAGACCAGGTGGGAATAAAGCCCTTAATTTAATGACCCATTTATGTTACTTGAAATAAAGGTGTTCATGGTCAAATTCAAAGCTATGGACATCGCCTATCCAGTTTTGGATATTTGATTTGACTTTTTGGACATATTGTGATTATTGTTTCTATACAGTGGGGCTGAGGGAATTGTTTGAGGTCTATGTGCTTCGTTACTTTATATTTCCTCATGGCCACATAGCAGGCTTTTGCCAGGTCCACTAAATTTTTAGTTACGATTACCCGCTCAGGTGGGATTATATTTTTTGCCAAGATCTATCTTTTGGGGTTACTATATGCAATATTAGTAACTAATCCATAGATGGCGTCATCGCCCTATTTATTATATATTTTTTTCATCTTTATATATTATGCAGGTCATTTATATACTAAAGGGATTTTTCCTAGGTATATATTTTTGATGTACTATACTGCTGTGGTGGTGCTGCGGTAGCGTTGTCACCTCACAGTAAGACGTTGTCCTGTTCGATTCTCAGCTAGAGCATCTTCTTTGTGGAGACATGCATGAATGGGCGTACCTTCGTTGAAGGCTGTGCGTAAGGGCCGGCAACTCGGCATGTAAAAATCTACTGCCAATCATTAGCGGACCGGAGTTCCGCTGTGGCGACCCCTAACTGGGAAAAGCCGAAAGACACAACATATATTTTTGATATACTGTTTAAATGGGCGATTTTGTGTTACTGCTATAAAGGGAACAGCCGGTTGGTCTCGGCACTTATTGTTTAGTTTGCAAATCTATGGTTAACAGTGTGTTTTCATTATGTTTTTACATACCATGTAGCACATATATATAATATGGTTTGTCTAATAATTCATGTGCATTCTACTATTTGCTCTAACTTTGGTTCAGAGTCTAATGTCCATGCATTATGTTAACTCACTGTTGATTTTAAGGGCATTGTGTGGCTAAGCCAGAAGTCTCAACCTCAAAATGCACACACTCGAGGCTCTCCTCAGCATGGAGAAAATCGATGTTTGTGCAGTGACGGAAACCTGGTTCAAGGCTCAAGAGAGCACCCCAGCACTGCCAGGTTACAATTCATATCATACCTTCCGGCCTCAGTTACCGGATCGCAGTACAAAGGGCGGAAGTGTATCCATATTCATCAAGGATACCCATATCTCCAGGTTAGTAGCACAGCATGATGCCCCAGAGATCATCCATGCACAACTATCAGCAGGCAAAACCACATTTCAAGTCGTAGCCGGTTATGGATCACTCACCATGTCCCAAGATGCTCACTCTGCATTCCTTGAGACATTGGAAAATATAAAGGTCCTACCCAACACCATAATCTTGGGTGATTTTAACTACCCTGGTATAGACTGGGTGAACTATCAATGTTCCAAATCCTATGCTCAGCGATTCATAGAATTTATAAATTCAAATGCCCTTGAACAACTAGTATGTTCCCCCACTAGAGGGGACAACATATTGGATTTAATCATGACAAATATGGGCGCCCATTGTACCACACCCGTTATCACCCTCTCCTTGGTCAGATCCGACCACAAACTGATAACCCTGGACATCCTCACTCCTCCACCTCCCCCAATCAAAGAAACCATAGTCAAAAACCTTTCCAAAGCAAACTTCAAACTACTTGCATCCGAAGTGGAAAGCTTCACTATTCCTTTGCAGAAGGATAATGATATCCAGGATGTGGAATCCTACACCAAGGCACTCTATATGCATCTTCAGGATTGCATGGACTGTGCTATCCCCTAATAAAATCAAGACCCCTTCCTCAAGCAAGAAGAAACCAGTCTGGTGGACCCTGGCCATAAGCAAACTTTACAATAAACGGAAGAGACTTATACAAAAAAAGGCCAAATCTCAAGTAGAAAAATCATCCCTGATCAGCATTAGTAAGAAATTGAGGGCCCTCATCAAGTCAACTAAAGCTAATTTTGAAAAGAAAGTTGCCAAGGATGCCAAGGATAACCATAAGGCCTTCTATGGCTACGTCAAAAACCTAAATGGCAACACTCAGGTCTGTTCTGAGCTAGTACAAAATGGAACAAAATACACTGACCCTTCTGACATTGCCAACATCTTGGCTGACAGGTTCAGTGCAAATTCCCCCCCCCCCCTCACCACCTACAGGGCCTATTACCATTCTAGGGAATTGTGTAAGTCCAATTATTACCGATACGTTGGTTAACAAGGTTCTAGCTAAAAATACGGCCTCCATGGGACCAGATGGTGTCCCAGGCTGTGTCATACGTGAGCTCCAAAAGGAATTAACCCCACATCTTAATACCCTGTTCAGTCTCAGCCTCTCCACAGGATATGTGCCCATAGAATGGTGCATGGCAATGGTGGTCCCGCTACACAAGGGTGGGGCCACAACTGACCCTGGGAACTACCAACCAATAAGCCTGACCAGTCTGATCTGTAAGGCTATGGAGCGAATCATTATGGAACTCATAAATGGAGAGATTGGGAACCTCCAGTCACTGGACCCCACACAGTTCGGCTTCGTCAAGGGCAGATCAGGCCTCCTGAACCTGGTGGATTTCTTTGAGACAGTTACTAAGGCTATAGATAAGGGAAAGGAGGTACACACGGCTTACCTTGACCTTGCTACAGCATTTGACACCATTCCCCATTCAGGTATTATTGATAAGCTCACCAGCCTGGGCATAAACCCTTATGTCACAAGATGGATCGCAAACTGGCACTGATACAGATCCCATAAAGTAAGAGTAGCGGGATCTATGTCCGAATCCAGACCAGTAACGAGTGGTGTGCCTCAGGGCTCTGTCCTGGGGCCCCTCCTGTTTGGCATATACTTCTCAGAAGTACAGACAAGCACGGAAGGGCTGTGGCTGACTAAGTTTGCGGACGACTGCAAACTGGGTGCTATAATAGAGTCTCCGGCTGACATGGAGATCCTCCAGAAGGGCCTAAATGAGACTGATGCATCGTGTCAAAGCCATGGTCTCAAGCTAAATGCAAAAAAATGTGTAGTAATCCCCTTTGGAAAAAACAGAGTACCTGCAAACTACAACATAGGAGGTAATCCCCTGAAATCTGAAGAAGAAATAAGGGATCTAGGGACCCAAGTAGATAGTCAGCTTTCCTTTGATAACCATGTTGCCAAAGTGGTTAGAAAATCCTTCTATGTGACCCATCTGATCACAAAAGAGTTTGCATCAAGATCTAAGGATGTAATGATGCCCCTCTACTCTTCCCTCATCAGACCCATTATTGAGTACAATGCACCAATTGGAATGTACCTGGCTAGACATCTTCAGCAGCTGGAGAGACCACAAAGGTACCTAACCAAGAGGATTATTGGCCTCAAACAGTTGGCCTCTGCAGCATGATTGAAAAAGCTAAGTGTTCTCTGTTGCATACCGCTTTCTCAGAGGCGATCTCTGTCTAACATACAGAGCCATGTCCAACCCAGAATTGTTGAACATGCTCCATCTTAGCAAAACCAAATCTACTCAAGCTACACGCTCTAGGGATATAAACCTCAACACAACAATGAATAGAACATGCTGGAGGGATAGATTCCCTTCGCAGAGACTTCCCTTACTATGGAACAGGGTCCCAATCTACATAAGACAGAGCCCCTCACTATCACTCTTCAAGAGGAACCTTGATGAGTGGATGGGTAACAGAAAGTTCACACCGGGGATCACACCAACAGCACTACTAGATAAGGGCCAAGGGTACTAGCTGCTAGTACAAGGGTCTAGGGAACTACTAAAGGGGTGGTGAATACCGCACAATGTGGCTGAGCTAATATATGCCTTCGGGCAGATAGCCCAGTACCAACCTATGAACCAATTATATCTACAAAATGCATATAAATGATTGAACCACAGATATTTTGCCTTTCAGCATTTAATATGATGTTATTTATTATCATTTTTTAAACTTTATGGTTTTTCCTATTAGTTTTCATTTAGTGATCTTGCATTGGTGACTGATTTGGGTTTCTTTTCCCTTGGGGGCCAGGTCTCCTTTAACTTCTTAGTATTCCAACATATATCCATTTGGTGGTGACAAGGTTGTTATATGGTCTTATGGGGTCGACCTGGTTGCAATACATATTATAATAATTATATTTCCTCTTCTAGTAAATGTTTTTGAAAATTGTCATTTCTTCTTACAGCAACTTATATAGACTTTACAATTGGGGCCACATATATTTTTATGGGCCGTTTTAATATCAACACGATAATTGAGTCCATGACATATGTTTTTTGGAATTCACAGGTGGTTGTGATATTGAGTGGATATTTTGAATCATTTTTTATTGGGCTGATTAGTGTGGTCCTATTTCTATTATGATGATACGCAGCATTGTGGTTATATGATTAAGAGGATTATGCCTATGTGACCACAGGGGCTAGCTATTGTATCATTAATATTTGTGTATCAACATCATTTATTTTTTGTTTGTTTAGTTTGCAAATCTATGGTTAACAGTGTGTTTTCATTATGTTTTTACATACCATGTAACACATATATACATCATAATTATAAGGGCGATATTTAAAATCTGTCCCTATTTCTGAGCCTTTGTACCCCATTAATTCAGGTTTTGTCCAGATTTCTTAGGCTAAGAGGTTGAGAGGTATGCAAACATGTATTGGTGGCATATGTGTTATGCCCTTATAAACTTAAAACATAGCTAGAATAACAGGGTTTATGTTAAAATACAATTTCTAAAGGATATTAAGTCTGAAACTCAAATGTATGTCATTATTTAGTCATTTCAATCATCAGATTATCCCAGTGATTTGCCAAAAAACAGAACTTTTTATAAGGAACAGACTAAAATTTTGAGGCAAAAATATGGACATTCTGTGAAAATCAGGACAGTTCAGAGATATGCATGTCTGGAAAGCTGAATTGACTAACAGTTACACTAGCAACCAGCCCATAAACTAAACCCCACTGTCAGATTAGCCTTCCTATTTCAAAAACTGCTTTCCTCTCTGTTTGGCACTGTTGCTCTCCACTTAATGTCATGCAAACACAGCTGACATCATTGTTTGGGTTTGAGCAATAGTAATAAATATGATAATATAACCTGGTAGGAAAATACTATTATCTGTTTCTGCTTGCCCTGATTGGAGATGTCTGGAGGTATGTGGGGTGTTGACTAGTCCGGAATCTTTATTGCATTCCTTGTAAAGTGCTACAGCAGAAGGCTCTTGCAGGGGGACTATATTGGCTCCCAGTACAAGTCTGAGGCATGGAATAGTATGGCCAAGGCTGTTTCCAAGGCGACTTAAATTCCTTGCACTGGAGAACAGCGAGGTCACCATTTTAATGACCTCAAAAGGTGCAAGCAGGATACACTCAACCAGTAGTGGGCCTAGTTTAAGACGGCTGACATCCTGCAGTTGTGTAAGTGTATAGATAAAGATAATTTTAAACTAGATAGATAGCATCATAAAGGTAAGACTGATATGCTTTATGCTATTCCCTTGTTCTCTTCTTTTTATTCCACAATCAACCAGGATATAATGGCAAACAGGGAACCCCAATGCTGAACACTTAAAAAGACTAAGGGAAGCAAGGGGTATGCATGCAGCTCAACATAAGTATTATTTTAGTGAAAGTATTACTCTTCTATATAGTAGTACCAAATTAAGCATGCATATCCCAACTGTAAAATCATGCATGCATGCTTCAGTCTGTAGCATAAACCATCAGTAGGAGTCAGTTCTCATATTGTAGTCAGACGTTATGAATTCAAATGCCACATGTAACAAATATATATAGGAAAATCATTTAAAAATACTACATAATAATTTCAACAGAAGTGGCATAAATGCCCTACTGTTAACTTAATCTGTATAATCTGACGAAGCATATGTGCAATATATGCACATTTTAAGGCTTACTTTGAGCAATCATCAGTTATAGTTTATAGTTGTTAAGAAATATACTGAAATGTAAAAGTAGAAATAAATTCTTTATATTGTAATAATTCATTGTTTGTCACATATGATGGCACTAATTATCTCTTTTTTTATCCCAGCCCTTATGTCTTTTTTTAATTTTATATGTGTGGTCTTGTGATCCATTTCTGAAAATTCACAAAATGCTATACAGCACAGGGAGGTAGGCCAACCACTGTGGCTCAGCATGTTGCTGCTCCACTGGCTCTTGCACTGATACCCAGCACATCTGGGGCCCAACCTGGCAGTACTGCCTCTGCTGCGCCTGCACTACCTAGGCCCTCCACATCAGGTAGCATTACCTCAGTAGCTGATGCAGTGGTGCTTTCTGGGAGTAGTGGCAGAGATGGGGATTTTGTCATCCTCCAGGAGTTGCCAGGCTTGGTGCGTAGGGTTGTGTATAGCACCATTGATGCACGCCTACTCCAGATGGATAGGATACTCTCTATTATGGTACATGAACAAAGACATCAAGCACTCCAACAGCCAGCAGAGTAAGGGGACAGTGATGACAGTTCTGCGGGTTAGGACTAGATTCTCACTGTCCCCATGTTTGACAGGCATGGGTATCCAATGTCCCATCCCTATCCCTAATCATGATGCCTCCCAATTTGTTGTATCCCCCCATCCCTGTGTCTTGTCTTGTTTGTCCTGCTTGTCTGCATCCACTTTCCCACCTACCCTACTTACCTGACCCAGAAATACCTATGTCCCTTACCCAACATTCCCCTCTTACTGATGTAAAAACTAAAAAATGAGCACCTGTACCACAAAAAAAATATATCATCCCATACAGAGCTCTACACTTTGCACAGATGTCCTCTTGTCACACTTGACTCAGTCAAACTGGCTATACAACATGACAGGGTTATTGTCATCCCTCTTTGCTGAAGTGATAGTCCAAATTCAGCTAATATTCCATACATATTTTTATTATACATTGTTGAAGACGTGGATAGCTATGGTTCTTTCCTAATTCCCTCCTGTATATTCCTATATTGGTTCCCTTGTTCTTCCCCTTCCTTGCCCTCCATTTCACCACTTTCCTATCTATCCCATTATAACACCTTTAATCTGGTCAAAAATAAAATCACACACCACACACCTAACTAAAAATAAGCCAATGAAGCACTTCACTTTTTGTACTCTGTGTTTGCACGGAGTTTGACATCGTACACCAATGCGAAGTGACAGTGAACGGCTCCTCAATAGTGAGGATACCTCTGTGTAGTGCTGCTTAAACTTGCTGCGCTATGGAAACACACAGTTACATTAGCTTTAAGAATTATTTCATTGCATTATGAATACATATCTAAACGTATTAAATACACCTGGATTCAAATCTTGTATCATCTGGGCTCAAAAAATAAATCTCAGTGCACTTACACCTGCTTCCACAGAGTCACACTTGGTACTATCCATAGTGTAGACTGCTACACCAGTGGAGATGTGTAGCATTGTAGACTGCTACACCTCTCCACTGCTGTGAGTGGAGAAAAGCAAATCAACGGAACTCTCATGAGTTTATCTGTGAAGCTGAGGCCCATGTTTTCTTGTTGCTTAGCTACGCACAAATGGAGAAAGTAAAATGAATGAGCATCTCACATGGGCAAACACTTTTCCATCGATCATGCAAACCCACTGCTCAGTGGTGTGCTATGAACAGGGAGCATTTGCATGCATTGCTTATGTTTATTGCCCATTTAGTCTTCATCTCCAGGAAAGTACATGTAAAAACACAACTAAAGGGAAGGCACTTTTTATGGGAAGAACACATATTTACAATGTAATCATGTGTTACCTGCACACATGCACTTGAAACTTGATCGCTCAGTACTTGTTCCCAAATATATTAACTGCACTACAGAAATAAATGAATAAAAGCTTTCTTATATACCATATACATCTTTATACTGACAATACACATTCAGAGTTTCCAATACTTGTAAAGATGTGGACATCTGTTTGCATGTAGTTTGTAAAGCTGTCTCTTAAAATATACTTGCACATTGGAAACACAACAGCAAATACTACACTTTGTACACTAATCAATCTGGTAACATGCAGAACTTTAATATCTTGACAGTCATTCATGGCTAGCCATTCATTTCATACAGGTCTCTGGACATATTCTCTCAAATATCCAGTGGTGATGTAATCTACTATAAATAGTCGTGCAGCATTGTAAAAGTCAGGCTTGTGTGTGTTTCTGTCTAGTCTGAAGACCAGCTAATCAACCTTCTACACAGTTCAGATTTTACCATCACAGTGACACAATATGGCACAGGAGTGCATGTGTCTACATAGCATCATTAAATGTTCTGTGACAGACATCAATATCACTTCATATTGATTATATGGCCACATAAGTCTTGTTTCATACACAAGTTGTTATGTTATGATATATACAACCAGTGTAGCACATGTTTCAATACAATTGCAACCTTGTTGAATTATTGTATGTGCAGTTGTGTTACTTCACCCAAGGATTACTGAGGTGATCAGCAGCACCACTGTGTGACTATTAGCACTTGTGTCAGGAAACATTCTGCATGAGCCACAAACAATTGATCTCTGATGTGTCCTGATATGACAACAAGCCACTCAAACACAGCTTGCCAAAGAAAAACATATAGGCATACATTGTGCAAGTAATGTAAGTACATGACCTTGGTACATTTGTCTGACTGTGTGCATAGCAAGGGTGTATGGAATGTGATAAATGGTCAAGGTTGTATTTGGAGGTTTATTCACAAATAATTTATTCCAATGCATATGAAATGTTAAATGGAATACACACCTAAGCACAGATCTGTGTGTGGATGCCACCAGACATACCCAAGCGGAGGAAATACACAATCCGCTAGCTGACAATTTGTCTCACACATCACCCCCCTGTGGCCATTAGCCATCGGCCAAAGTATACATGCAAATATTACTCAGTTTTTATTCTCAGGCAGGCAACTAATCTGTATACTTTCTATGACTATTAATGCAGAATCAATGGGCCCTGACAACATCACAGGTTGCGTATAGCGTGACTCAAAGCCTGACCTACCATACACATTTGGATCCATAGATTATTACAGTCTTGAGAAAGCCTATATTCTCAAAGAAGGGTGTACAGCAACATGCATCCTTTTGACTGGATAGGCCATCACCTGATGCATGGAGTTATAGACCCATCCTAACACGCTTCATCTGTAAGGTAGGCCAACAAGTCATCATGGACCTTCTCTAAAAGGAGAGAAGTAAACTCCTGACTGTGTACCAAACCCATATCTGATTTTCAAAGGCTACATCATGTCTGTTGCATATAATGCTGTCTTCAAGAAAGTTACCAAGGTCATGATGATGACACTATCATCATGTATAACTTCACCTGGTCAAGGCATTTGACACAAATCAACACACAGTTATTACAGAGAAACTGACTCAAGTGGCCCTAAGCACCTACATCATCAAGTGAGAAGACAACTGGATCACATACATGACAAATATATATGTTGCAGTGTGTTAAGTCACCTCTATCTAGAATCCAGTGACCAGGTCCGTACCTCAGGGCTCTCTGCTAGGCCCTTTCCTGCCCATTATTAAGTCTCAGACATCAAAATTGACTTATCCATCCTTTCTACAACCAGCTTTGTGAAGGACTGAAAACTGTGGACAATCATGGAATCTAAGTGTGGTATTGGTATAATGCAGACAGTATAAACACATACAAAGGATTGCTGCCACAGACACGGGGACACTGTAGATGAAGAAAAATCATGAGGGATTAGTTCCATTATGAAAGCAAATATACAGGATAATTACAATTTAGTCAGCATGCCCCTATGAGCAGGCCAAGTGGTATGTGACCTGTGTACTCAGGTAGATGGTATGTAGAACGTCGAACAACATGTGCCCACAGTAGTAACCAATCCCTTGTATGTAGCACAGCTCGTGAGTATGTGTGGGACATCCACAACAAAGGGCATTATAGCTCTATAGTTCCATAGTTCTTAGCCCTCATCACACAATAATTCAGTACAATGCACCCTTTTGCATGTACCTCCCAACACATCTCCCAGGGATGAGTTACTCAAGTGTACCACTTTTGCCACAGTGAGCTCCCATAGATCTTATCAGCCATATCTAAGTATAATTTTTTTGGTGCATAAACATTAGGGCTTGACAGTGCAAACCCCTTTCAAGTTGTTATACAGGATGCATGTGTGAAATGGGTTACTGTGATGCAGACAAAAAATACATAGCTGAATGACAACATTGATGGCATGGGTTACATTCACGAAAGTGTGGATTATGACATATATATATATATATATATATATATATATATATATATAGCATGCACACCTGTCAACTAACTAGGCTTGCTCATAATTTCAAATACAGGTGTAACAGTGTCCCTCCTAACACCTCCAACAGATGTTACATTTTGAGGAAGGTGTGCTAGATTCCCCTCAGAGATTGCTGACAAATCATAATAGATGTACAAGTCTGCTCTTGCAGAACTATCTATGATCACCCGCAATCACATGTGTTATGTCAAAGACATGGGATTACTGGTGGTATTATGCTAATATTGTCCATAAGTGTGCATGCTTCTGCCTACTCTTCTCCACGAGCCTGTTACTATGTGTTCCACTTGGTTGATACCTATGCTGACATTACATTCATAGTCAGGCAATTCATTTTGCACAGCTTCACAGTATGCACCTAACCCCTATTGTATATACCATCCCTGATAAACGCCCTGTCCATTGATCATACCAGGATGCTTATATCACAAAAAAATCTTCTCCATCTCCACTGATATGTCACATTGTGTGACAATCACATAATATAGAATAACTCTGCAGTACGTAATTTATCATGTCTATATGTGATTAGTGCTCATGCTACATCTGTCTTCAATGACATGCCATCATCTGCTGTATATTAATGTTTCACCTGTCATCTTCCCCTGTGTTCATCCCACAGTTCATCCATGTGTCTCTTTTAAATACACACACTTCCCCTGACTATTTATTTATAATGCAATCTAGGCATCCTTACTGATCATTTACACCACTTTTATTCAGTATGCCTGAAGCATGTTTCCACAATACTCTGCACTGGATACACTGTTATGTCATGTGTTGGGACTATATACATTGCTTTGTTAATAACCCTGGTAATCACTGTGACATTCAGCACAATTCCACAGACGTAGTTTGCCTGTAGGTAAACAGGTTTCCATGTCTACTGGTGTCCATGTTGCTTTACATGGTTTACAAAACTATGTTTGTTTACATTTAAATGAGGTGCACAGCATGCATTTTTAATTAGCACTGCTGCTCACCATACAAACATGTAAACTCCATGTAGACTTCACAGTAAACCTACACAGAGTTTATTAAATTCCACATTAGTCTGATATAAGCTGTAAAATGGCTTGTCTGGAAAAAAAATTCAGTTATAGCTCTAGCACTATAGGCAACAAAATAGAAAACATTAGTCTTACATTTTCTCACGTAATATCACTGAATATAAAAAGAATAAACTCTCAAATACCCCCTTCCTTATCCGAGTATTAAAAGAAGAAGTAGACTTTTTAAAGAAGTTTATATTTATTAAAAAAAATCTAAGTCAAACACAATAACAAATATCAAACAATTAAAAAAACTGAACATAGAAAGATTTCAGTCAAATCAAGGTCTACACTTACAGACTGAGCTTATTTATTGATTTATTTTTGTTTGATAACTGGGTAGGTGCACTAGTGCAAAAACTATGTTTACATATAAACTGGGCACAAGTATACAGTGACAAATACTGAGCAAATACTGAAAGAACTGAACAGAAGTTAAAAACAGAGGCTCATTATACAGTCATACAAGATACTGTACCATAGGAATAAAATAAGAAAACATACAGTTATGTGCAGTAGTACAGTCTTGATGCACAGCTGTAAGGAAGCTTTGGAAAGCACATAAAAATTGGCCACACTACAGGAATGCATACACAAAAATAAAGATGCAACAGGAGCGTATAATGTGGTTTGGCAGAAGAACACAAATACAAACAACTTACACTACTGATATATGCAATTTATATGTAATTTATATGTGCAATATGGAACAACTGCACAGGCACTACTTTTAAGCTCTACTTCAAACCAGTGGCAGATGAAATATAGGAATAAACAACAGAAAGAGCAGGTTAATTACCCATTATCTTCAAAGAATTTGCAAATACAGCCATAAGAAGATGATCATTAAGTATGGTTTTGAACTTAATAATACTTTCTTTATTCCTTAAGTCTGGGGAAAGATTGTTTAACAGTGCCTGACCAAGCCTGGAAAAGGTTCTTTCACCTGAAACTGTATTAAGGGTTGGTCTTGGTTGGGAGATGCTGTCCAGTTTGGAATGTCTAATGGAGTATGCTGATTCCCAAATAGGGAGGAGCTTTTTCAGTGGTATGCAGTATTTCTCTTTTAATACTTTGAACAGTAAGTTACTCATCAAGAAGTTAAAACCAATCCACCACAGGTCATACTGAAGAAAAGCTACCAACAACCAAGTCCAAAGCAGTATGAGAAAATCATAGCACACAGAACAGGGTGCAAAAGTGAAAATAAAATATTTTAATAGCAATGTTTAACCACTTTCATCTCTGTCTGGGGAGACTTCATTAGAAACATAAACTAGGTTAATTACATCCCTTATATAGCTTAATAATTAATTAAATATAGTACATTTAAAAATGTAAAGGAACAGTGATACAAAATAACCAGTCCATATAAAAGTTCATTAAAATGCATAATGTACTTTCTGTTGAGGCTTCTTCTGCAGCAATATTCAATAATATTCATCATTAACAACAATAAAAAAAAAAAAAGGTGTAACTCAAAAATAAGGAAGCAATAAAACTATTTGAAAAAAAAATAGACAATTGTTCACTTTCATTTTTCTTAGTTTCTTTAATTGTTAGTAACTAGTGACCATTCTCAATTTAGCTGTCCTAAATTTAAGTGTTGGCTGTAAAGATATACTCCGGGATTCAGCAAGCTCTGCATGGTGTGCAGGAATAGTGCAAGAGCTGCTACACGCAATATGGCTGACGAGCGATCCAGCAACGAACTCCCGGGATGTGCATGAGCACTCCTACACTATTTCTGCACGGACACAGCTCCTCTATGCTAATTACCCCACTTGCAGGTGAAAACCATGCAAATGAGGAGAATTAGTGATCCAGGAAGCAGGCAGGTGTCTGTGCAGCAAAAGTGTACCCTGCATAAATGTATTTGGCTCCTAACCGAATACATTTCTGAAAATTACAAAACTGAGGCATGACAGCTCCAAAGAAAGCATGTATTCAATGTAGTAGGCATGCCAATGGCCAGATATATGGCGATTGGCATGGGAAATAGTAGCAAAATTATAAAAAATAAATTTTTTTTTGGCCGATTTCAGCTGTTTAAGCATAGGGCAGTGGTGCGCAAACAGGATCGGCCCGAAAATAAGAAAAAAGTTGGAAATAAGATTTTAAACCAAAATCAGCATTCTGCCATAATAGTCAATGGCATGCATAAGACAACAATACCATGGAATAGTGGTTGCTAAGGGGGAAGGCTGAGTGTCAGTTTTGTAGCCATGCATTAGCAGTCAGTTTTATTCAAATGAGGGGGATTGATACTGAATCACAGATTTCCTCTCAGTGTTAGCTTGCACCCAACCATGTAGCTGCAGGAACACCATGGTACAAGCATAGGAGGTAGATGACCTCATAAGGGGGAGTGTCATGCATGCTTACTGGAGCACTGTGGCCCGTGTTTACTCTTAGCTAAGCACAGCTAAGGAAGAGGGGTGTGTCTGAGGCTGCCTAGCAGTGTTTACATTGCCTAAATGGGTGTCCGCGCCATGCACCAGGTTTAAAAAAAAAAGAAACAGGAAATAGCAGCTCTTTCACATCTGAGCACTGGGTATGCATGGTGCACCTTGGAGCTTAAACAGGAAGGTAATGGGAAGGGAAAACAGCAGTAGCAAGGCAGTCAAGGAGAACTAGCATAGCTGGCAGGTGAAATGTATCAGAATCAGCCAATTACACAGGCAGCAGCCCAGCCCAACACACTACTATAAACTATGCAAACACCTTTCACTCTGGTTTTTACCACAAACTCTACACCACTGGTGTACACAGACAGGGAAATTATACCTAACAAACTAAAAAATGATAGGGGCTGCTGTCGATCTCATACATCAATATGTGGAAGAGGCTGAGGGTGGTGAGGATGAGAATGCTGATGACGAACCCACAGTGAGGAGAAGGAAAAGAGTGTACAAACCCAGGGTAACCTATCAGGGGCTACTTGAGCTGGAGATAGTGGAGCACTATAGGGTGGACATGGACATCCTACAGCAAATTGTTGAGCTGTGCCGGCCACGCCTCACACACAGAACCAATAGAGGGGAACCAATCCCAGTGGATACCAAGGTATGTGTAGGCTTAAGAATACTAGGCACAGGTACCTTCCAAACACCAAATGTGGATATCATGGGGATCTCACAGGCATCAGCATCCAGGGTACTCCACCAGTTCCTGGATGCCATGTCTGCACATGCCAGTGAGCACATATATTTCCTCAACACCCGTGAGGGGTTGACCAGCAATATGCATCTCTTCCACCAAATATCAGAATACCCTCAGGTAGTAGGTGCTATAGACTGCACACATATACACATCAAAGTCCCACCCGGCGAGCGGGGTAGGGTCTTCATAAACCACAAGTGCTTCCCCTCCATCAACAGCCAGGTCATGTGTGATGCCCAGGGCATTATAATGAATGTGTGTACTTGCAGCCCTGGAAGCTATCACAACTTCTACACTTGGCATATGAAACAGCTGTACCAGAGATTTGCCAGTGGGGACATCCCATATGGCCACCTAGTGGGGGATGCTGGTTACGCACTGGAGCCATGGCTGATGACACCCATCAGAAATGCACACACACCCGAACAAGAACTCCATAATGAGGAACATGCACAGACCAGAGTTGTAATAGAGCGTGTGTTTGGGATGCTCAAGTTCCGGTTCCAGTGCCTGAACATATCCGGTGGAGCCTTGCAGTACTCTGCAAAGACATGTACACAAATTTTCATTGTTTGTGCCATGCTACACAATATAATGCTGTGGAAACAGCTGCAGCAGGAACAGCATGGGGCAGGGCCACACAGCCCCCCACCATTGCCAAGGCCAGCACAGGCACAGAGTGACTTGAAGGAGGAACAACCTCAGCCTGCCCATGTAGGCAGAAGGAGGCGTGCCCAGTATGCCAAGGCTTTGGTAAAGAGGCAACGCATAGCACATACACTGACACGGTAGGGACCCAGGGAATGACACCTGTCTCTGACTCACATATTCAGTAAAAGGGATGCCAAACATGACACTACCTGTGCTTTACCATGTACAGGGAGTGTACTATTTGCATCCGACATAGTCAGCCTCCAGCACCATCCTCAGTACTGGCACATCTACAAGGTAAGTCACTCTTCCTATCAACTGCTGAATGGAATAGTAAGTTCTGCTAGTTCTATCTATGTTATGGATGTGAGCATGCAAGGGAATCGGGTGGCTGAATGGGATGGCAGCAGATAGTGAACACCTATATGAGCAGCATGAAATCCATAAGAAATACTGGTGTCAACAAAGTAGGCAGTACTAGACAAGGTGACAAATCCCACTGCAGTACATGAGGTGGCCCAAATGTGTGTCCATAGGACACACACATGCATGTCAGTGAGGCTTACATACCCAACAACAGCCTCAGCCAGCAGGACAGGTGTAGATGACCATAAAAAAAGGATGTGCTAAGGCCTCTAATTAATGGCAATGGAGAACAGCCCCCCTCCAGACCTACACAGACAGACTACAACAGGTCAGGCAGTTGTATGTTAGTTCTGAAGGTTAAGAAGTCTGAATCTGAAATGTAGGTCAATAAAATCTAAGATCTGTACTCTACTGATATGCCTCTAGTTTGCATAATAGGTCAGAATACAAAACTAAATGGAAGCCAACAGAGTACCTGAAATATCAGTACAGTCATAGCAAATGTTTACAGTTGTCAGGTGTGCCCCCCCCCCCACACACACACACACAATGCTATGTAGAAATGCAATAACATGCAAGTGTGGGTTTATTAACAGTACGGCACAGATTACCTGAGCTGGCCCAATTTACAGGACAGATTGTTGCATGCGTACAATATGCAGGGCTCTGTGTGTTAGCTTGTTATGTGTTGTACATTGTGTGGAAGTGGTCAGCATGCAGGCATGGAGGGACATGTTTCAGTGGCCTATGGCCAGTACATTCAATGACAGGGCCATGTTCTGACAACTGCAGTGCCAACCACAATGCATCCCAGCAAGACCCAATTCAGCAGTCATCCATACTCATTGTTCAGATGTCAATATCCGTCACAATCTGAAAGGTGGACATGCCATGAATGTGGGCCCAAACATCCACACAGTACGCAGGTGGAAGTACCCTAGACAAAGTACATAAAATTTAACTGTCAACTGCACACACCTTTGGAATTGTACATATGGGTTAGCAGCACATTAGTTGTCTGTGTAGTATGGAATACTGATGTAGTCTGGCCAATCACTGGCAGACCACAAAAGGCACAGTTATGAAGTAATGAGAGACTGCCTATGTCTTGCACAAAGCAGCATAAGGGTAATGTCCCCGGTATATCTGTGAGTCAGCTGCAAGAAGCATCCATATCACACATGCACTCAGCTCACCCCACCAACAGCCACAGGTTTAGCACAGCTCATATCCCTGCTGTTGGGAATGAGTTCAGTATGACCCCCACTTTTATATGGGAATACCCACAGAATGCAGCATGCTGAAGAGGTGTGTCCCTACTGTAAGCAGCACCATGCCAGCATCCAAAACAATGGATTAATATGGACAGGAACTGTTGCCATTAACACCTCGCACACTTACCCTGTCACCCCAGGGGAATCCAGTGGCTCACAGCCTGGGACTGTAGGAGTGACACAATGCACTGGCCTGCTACAGATGGCCTGCATCACCACTAAATGCCCTACAGTCCTCTTCCAAATGTCTGTGCCTCACTCGTACTGCCAATGTATGTTATCTCATGGGGTCCCACCTAACAACATAACACAGTCCACAGAACACAAATGCAAGGCCATGTAGACAAATCCCAGTAGCATGCCCACCATGTCCTACTGCATGAACTGTGGACCAAAAACTAAATACCACTGGGATGAAGGGACAACTATAGGGATACTTCTCAGATATTGCTCGCATAATGTTAGGAAGAGGATAGAATAACAGAGTGGGGGGGTGAAGAAGCATGGATGCCATGGAGTGTGTGAAGTTTGAAACTCTGATGTGTGCCCATACTACCCCTGCCTACCAACCCAGTAATGGGTGGCTACAAACCTGCTTGTAAACCACAATGTGATGGGGAACTGACCAGATATATGAGCCCTGCCTCTGGGTAACTTAGGTGATTCTGAACAGCCGAGAGGTAAGGCCACAGCAGGATATGGCCATTCTGTTATGCCGATAGATGTACAAGCATGGGATCCTCAGCCACCACAGTAACAAGGTGCTGGAACATTTTACACAGACCTATCAGCAAGTGTCTGCCGCTACCCCTCCAGAATGGCATTAGTGTACAGGAATATGTAGGCGGCAGACCGCAATACTGTATACAGCTTCATTCATCTTGTATTTCCCAGGAAATAACTGTGAGCAAATAAGTATATCTGTCAGTAGCAGATGACATACTACATCACAGTGTAAAACAGGACATATGTCTGAATATCTCTGCTAACACCAACCAATTAACACAAGCAGCACAGACTCACTAGTTAGAGTATCCCACTATCTTTTGCCCATTGTGACTCCATATTGTCAACCTATCTACAGATATCCTGCAGAAACAGGTTGCTAATTGTAGGTGTAGAACACAAAATCCTGCAGTGGAATACAACCTACCTGGAATGGATTCACACACTTAATACAGAAGATCATACTGGGCATGCTCCTACACTGAAGCCCATGTCTTACAACAGTGGACTATACATATCTGTCAGTCGCAGATGTCTGTGCACACACAGCACACTGCACATCATTCATGCTTTGCACACACATTGGATAGGAATACTCACACATATCCAAGGCCAACACACTATAATAGGTCAAACATACAAACACAGAGATGTGAGGAAAAGAGAGGCAGACAGTAACAACGAGATTGCCATCATGAGGCCTGTCCCACCCACCACATATCCAATTGGCCAATATCACATGCTGTGCTGATGTCAATCACTGTAGACATTTGCTTTTGGTAGCCCTCAGCCCTTTAGTGTCTGTGGTGCTTGTGACAACTGTGTAATATGATAGCACAAATCAGTATTCATCTAGCATTTGTATACCCAGTCCTGTCAAATGTAAAGTTGTGTGTGACTGAGTGTTGTGTGTGTGTATCCAGAGGAATGGTTTATGGCCCATTCACGCACACTGCACTTCCCATTGCCCAGGTTAGCACTCATGTTGATATCAGTCACCTTGAAATAACCCTCTGGCCAATTCTCAGCCCTGTAAGCTTGGCGGTGCTTGCAATAACTGCATAATGCTATAGTGTAACATACTAGTTAGGTAAGAATTCTAATTCCCGACATGGCAACTGTACAAACTGTGTGTGTGTGTGTGTGTGTGTGTGTGTGTGTGTGTGTGTGTGTGTGTGTGTGTGTGTGTGTGTGTGTGTGTGTGTGTGTGTGTGTGTGTGTGTGTGTGTGTGTGTGTGTGTGTGTGTGTGTAGAGATTAATAATTTTGCGGTTATTCACAGTCACTGCACCTCTCATTGCCCTACTCTAGAAAGCCTGCTGATGTCAGTCACCTTGAAATACCCATTTGGATAAGGGCCAACCCTATAATCTCTGTGTTGCATGTGATAACTGCGTAATGCTATAATGTAACATACTAGTTAGATAGTTCTAATCCCAGACTTGGCAACTGTGAAACTCTGTATGTATATAGATTAATGATTTTGAGGCCATTCACAATCTCTACATGTCTATTTACCCTACTTTAGCAAGCCTTCTGATGTCAGTCACCTTGAAATACCCCTTTGGACAAATTTTAGCCCTAAAAGCTCTGTGGCGTGTGCCATAAATGTGGAACAATGAAATATCAGAAACTACACAGGTATGGGTTTGAATCTCATCTGTGGCAAGTGTTTATGTGTGTACCTCAAAGATTTTGGCCCCATTTACACCCAGTACACATCTCAGAGCCTGACATTAGCAGTCCTGCAGATATCATCCACCTTAGAAGTACCTGTTGCCAATCCTAAATGATGTTAGGTCAGTGGTGCATGTGGTAAATGCATAATATAATGGTCTGCAAAGATTGTTAGAGAGAGGTTTGCACCTCACCCCTGGTCAATGTAAATGTGTGTTTAGGGTAAAATTATTTTTTGGGATCTCTCACCCACTACATCACCCAATGCCAGTATTTACAAGAGCTGGTGATGTTCCTCACCTTAGAAATACCTTGGGACAACATCCATCCTGTAAGCTCCGTGGCACATGCAATAAATGTGGTACACTTTAGTAACAATACATAGTTTGGTAGGGGTTTGAATCCCATTACTGACAAGTGTGTGTGTCTGTCATCAGTATCCTGTGTGGAGGTTGCCATGATTGTGTAATAACAAGAAGCATTGTGGGTATGGTTTTGCTAAAGTATTATGCTGAGGACCTAGTATATGTCACAATGTCCAACATACAAGGACAACAGATATCAAACACCAGAGAGGCTGGTGTAGACAATCCATAGCCCTACATGTGACATTATGGATTGGTGAACAATATAGGCAACCCTTGTATTACTCAGAGAATAGTCTCCACCCATGTCTCATAGACAAGCACACTTGGCTAGACAACAACCACTATATTGGTAGTTCCCTGCATACTTCCTCACAGATAGCAACCATGGTGTGATTGCAGTAGACTACATGTCTGTTGACCACAACAGTGCCGCTAACATCAGAAAGTACTGTGATGTGTTACATCTCCTGACTGAGTGTGTGTTATCCAGCAAGCGAAACGACATGGCACCCTGCTCCATCCCTACAGAAGGCAAATAAATGCTTACAGTGGTCCTTTTGCTCTGTTCCCCACTGGATGCCTGCAACAACTGTAGAGTCTGCAAATGTAACCCACAAAGGGAATACCATGCCTTATACATGTGCCCTGTATGGACAGATGCCACTAGCTCCACTGAATACCTGTATCATGATGTCAATGTAGGAGCAAGAACAACCTCAGTTCCATAGCCAGGTCTCACCAAATGAGGTTAGAAGTGCTACATCAGAAGATAACAATCTTTCCACACAACATGCCCCAGATACCTCAAGTACACTTCCACATGTCAAAGAACATGCATGTGGGACATGTGCACAACCCAGACACTGTCCATGTTATGGAATATAGATCACATACATGAGAAGCAGTGCACATCACTGGCCACCCACAATAGTAACCCAGATGAGTGGATGGTGAATACAGTATCCACTTGTGGGGACCACTCCAGGGACTACACTCCTGAGTCACACTGGAGACCATTGTCATGAGGCCTGATGCCAAGATATTCCATTTGCCTAGCCTTGTACAGCCTTCAGGTTTATTCACCTACTATACATCTGTGAAGCAATAAACTTATGCATCTCAGTACTGGCAAATTGTGTGTGTGTGTGTGTGTGTGTGTGTGTGTGTGTGTGTGTGTGTGTGTGTGTGTGTGTGTGTGTGTGTGTGTGTGTGTGTGTGTGTGTGTGTGTGTGTGTGTGTGTGTGTGAAGATTAATGATTTTGAAGGCATTCACAATCACTAAACTTCCCACTGCCCTATTTTAGCATGCCTGCTGATGTCATTCACCTTGAAATATATCAGTTATATAAGCTCTGTGGTGCTTGTAATAACTGCATAATACTGTCAGGTAGCAAACTAATCAGATAGGAGTTCTAATCCTCATCCTGCCAGCTGTGATAATATGTGTGTTTTCCTGAGAGAGTGTGTGTGCCGTCATTGACCCCTGCTCTTGTGGACATTCACACTTACTACACTCCCCTTATCCCTCCTTTAGCACTGTTGCTGATGTCACTCACCTTCAAAGATACCTTTCGACAGTTCTCCAACATTTAAGCTCTGTGGTGCATGCAATAACTGCATAAAACTAATACATAGTCAGATAGGGGGTCGAAACCTAGTACTGCTAAGTGTGTGTGTGTGCCATCAGTATCCCGTGTGGGTGTTGGGGTGAGTGTGTAATGACAGGATCCATTGCAGTGTGGTTTTGCTACATCATTATATTGAAGACCTATATGTCCCACTGTCCACATTACAAGGCCAACAGTGTTCAAACACTGTAAGGTTTGGTGTAGACAATCCTCAGCCATAAATGTGTACAGCCATGAGCAATTACTATGTGATAGTATGGATTAGTAAACAATATCGGCAACCATTAAAATACCCAGATACCACTCTCCACCCATGGATCATGCACAAACATGCTTGGCTCTTACTCTCTTACTCCCTTCCTTCCTTACTTTGTCTGTCTCTCTTTCTCATATCCAATGTGGGGTGTGAGTGCTGTGTATACTGTCTTTACACCATGGTACCCCCAGTACATGTCCCAAGGCCCACTGTATGAGGACCACTGTCACAATCAACCATACAGGTAACTGATTACATTATCCAGCCCAGTGATGCATGTGCTGTGTGCAAATTATCTTTAACAGAATGGACTCATTGACAAGGTAGTTAGGACTGATAAACCAAGGTTTCTCGGATGTGTCTATAACTATTATGTGTTTGTCAATGTATATATGACAGCATTTCATACTATGTATTGTTCATTAACACCCAGTACATCCCCCAATACCGTACTGTACAATGTATTTATTTATTTATTATAACTAAATAACAACCAGTACATCCCCCATTACCATACTTTACAAGGCCTGGTAGTGTTCGTCACTTAACAAGATACTCGGGACACACCTCATCCTAAAAGCTGTGTGGTGTGTGCCATTAAGGCCAAACACATTACTATCAATTAGTACCTAGGTAGGGGTTCTACTTTTAGTGTTGCCGCCTTCAGGAATGCATGGATCATGCGATCCCAAATAAAACCAAGACCCAGTCCTCCAAAGGCAGACGTCCTGTCTGGTGGACCCAAGCCATAAACAAACTATACAATAGAAGGAGGAAGCTACTAAATGATAGAGCAAAATCCCAAAAAGGGAAGGTATCACTGATCAGTATTAGCAAAAAACTACGGGCAGTCATAAAATTGTCTAAGGCCAGCTTCGAGAGAAAAATTGCACAGGACACTAAGGATAATCACAAGGCTTTCTTTAGTTATGTTAGGAACCTGGGTGGTAATTCCCAGATATGCTCAGAATTAGTCCAAAATGACAAAAAATACACTGAACCCACAGACATTGCCAACATCCTAGCTGACAGGTTCAGCAAAAAACTTCTCCCCCCCCCCACCCCTTCCCCACCAAAAGGGCAAATATCTATCCCAGCAGAGTGCTGCCCCCCTGACATCTCAAATGCTCAGGTAAGAGCCGCCCTCTCCAAAGCAAAAAATACAGCATCAATGGGACCAGACAGTGCCCCGGGCTGCATCCTACATGAACTCCAAGAAGAGCTAAACCCAAACATAAAACTACTGTTCAATCTCAGCCTTACTACAGGATATGTGCCCAAAGAGTGGGGTACAGCAACAGTGGTCCCTCTCCATAAAGGTGGTGCCTCAACGGATCCTGGAAACTATCGCCCCATAAGCCTGACTAGCTTGGTCTGCAAAGCTATGGAAAGGATCATCATGGATCTCATAAATAAAGATATTGGGGACCTACAGACACTGGATCCTACCCAGTTCGGCTTTGTCAAGGGCAGATCCTGCCTCTTAAACCTGGTTGATTTCTTTGAAACAGTCACCAAGGCCATTGACGAGGGGAAGGTGGTCCACACAGCCTACCTGGTCCTCGCAAAAGCCTTCGATACAATACCCCACTCGGGCATTATAGATAAGCTCACCAGCTTAAATATAAACCCCTATGTCACTAGATGGATTGCAAACTGGCTCAAGGACAGAACCCACATGGTTAGAATTGCTGGAGCCATGTCAGACTCCAAACCAGTTACAAGTGGTGTTCCACAAGGCTCAGTCCTGGGACCTTTCTTGTTGGGTATATATTTCTCAGAGGTACAGGCCAACACGGAAGGACTGTGGCTGACCAAGTTTGCAGATGACTGCAAACTGGGCGCCATAATCGACTCTCCAGGTGACACAAGCATCCTCCAAAAGGGCCTCATAGAAACAAACAACTGGTGCCAGAGCCATGGCCTCAAGCTAAATGCCAAAAAGTGTATAGTCATCCCCTCTGGCAAAAAGAAAGTGCCCACAAATTACCACATAGGTGTTAATCCATTAAGTACAGAAGAAGTAATTAGGGACCTGGGGACCCAAGTTGATAGCAATCTCTCATTTGACAACCACGTGGCTAAAGTGGTTAGAAAAACATTTTATATAGCCCACCTAATCATGAAGGGATTCACATCTAGATCAGGGGAGGTCATCGTGCCTCTTTACTCATCCCTCATCAGGCCCATAATTGAGTACAATGCCCCTTTTGGGATGTACCTTACCAGACACCTGCAGCAACTGGAAAGACCCCAAAAGTACCTCACCAAGAGGATCAAAGGGCTCAAACAGATGCCATATGCTGCCCGGTTAAAGAAACTCCAGCTCTACTCAGTGGCATACCACCTGTTCAGAGGCGATCTGTGCCTGACATATAAAGCCATGTCCAACCCGGAATTAATGGACATGCTGCACCTCAGAAAATCCAAATCCCATCGAGCTACATGCTCGAGAGACTTGAACCTCAGCACTGAAATAAATAGGACATTCTGGAGGGACAGATTCATAACACAGAGGCTCCCTTCACTCTGGAATAAAATCCCAGTCCAGGTTAGGCAGAGTCCCTCATTGACTCTCTTCAAGAGGAATCTTGATGAGTGGATGGGAGATTGTAGGTTTACCCCGGGTATCACTTCTGTGTCACTGTTAGACAGAGGCACAGTATACTAACCTCGAAAAAGGGCATAGCAAAATAAATTTAAAATGGGTGGCGAAAGCCAAACACACTAGGCTTATAAATGCCCTAGGGCAGCTAGCCTAGTATGAACCTATGAACCTAAGTGTGTGTGTGTGTGTGTGTGTGTGTGTGTGTGTGTGTGTGTGTGTGTGTGTGTGTGTGTGTGTGTGCATATGTGAGGGGATCTGTTTCATTTTGCAGAAAATACACATCCCAGGAGGTCATCTGTCAGAAAACTGACTGGCAAATGCTAACATTTCAAAGGAAACATCTTATGGAAGTTCATTCCATCAAAACTAGTAGTAGATAAGTAAATGCCCTCTTCCCCACTGTACAGCTGTACAGCAATACTGGAGTTGGTACATATAGTTAGTTGTCGATGTTGTGGACACAGCCACCCTCATTGGGGTTATTGTTGTGTGTATCCCCCCGCTTAGTCTGCTGTAATATTGTACAGTTTATGTTAACAGGTTAAATAGTTCTCAATCACACTATGTCCAGTTCTACACCACCCCACATCCCCCAAAGTGGAGGGCTGTGCCACCCACAGCAGCACACCTATGTTTACCAAATCCAGGACTGCACTACATTGGGGAAGAGGAAATATACCTTGCCAGTACCATTGTCAATGATATTAAACTAGCAGATTGATTATGTACTGATGTGATGTTTTGCCTATTTTGTCTTAGTGGAATTACATAGAACAAAATGGGTTCACTGCAAAATTAATTACATCTATGTGTACAATATTCTCTGTGTATTGCATCAACACTAAAGCCTCTGTGTGCATGTGTGTGTGGTGTGTGTGTGTGTGTGTGTGTGTGTGTGTGTGTGTGTGTGTGTGTGTTATACAGAAACATGTGGTGTGTGGCACCCAGTACACTTACCATTGTCCACTGTAGAAGGGCTGCTGACATCAGCCACCCTGCATTCACCTGTATACACCCCTAAGACCTATCAGTCATGTGGCACATGCAGTAACTGTTATACAGACCTGTTACTTGTGTTCAGCTGTACCAAGGATATGACACAGTCAATGTGTCACCACAGTGCCATACCCCTTGTAGGAAACAACAGCAGACCAACATCCTGCTGACACATAGACACCTACAACACAAACTGAATACATTATGGAGACCACAATCAGTCAGTGTTAATAACAACTATAATGCACCATGGCTGGACAGCTACACATCCTGACATGTAAGCATTAAACTTTCCAGCTGAAAACATGTCACACAGCATTACATTGCTGAACCTTAGTACATTCACCCTGTGCATCAGAACCATATTAGCCTGTCCCTGCATTGATGGTATGGATGACAGGGATGTGGCACAGGTATCATCATATGCACAGGGTGTGTTGTGGGTTTGCCAGAGACCTAGGCTGAGCTCTTTTGTTGACATCTTATGTGTGTGTGTTAGGGGGTTATGTTATCAAATGGGCTATGCAGATGTGGTGTGTGTAGGTATGGAGGTGCCCTAGGTGTGTGTGTGTGTGTGTGTGTGTGTGTGTGTGTGTGTGTGTGTGTGTGTGTGTGTATATATATATATATATATATATATATATATGTATGCACACAGTTCTGCCATGTGGCTGCCCTATACAGGGGTATATTGGACAGCTGCAGACCGTACATGGCAGGGTGTGTAGTTCACCCTCTCTGGCCATGGGCACAAGAACTGTGCCTGCCAGGTGTTACACAGGCACTAACAGGTACAATCCTAGATATGTTACTCTCCCCTGATGATGACAAATGTCTGCTGGATCCGGGTCACTGTTGGGACTGGTCAGGACCACGTGCACGTGGCATGCTGTGTTCTGGTGTGGACAGCACCCGCCTGCAGTGCTGATGCTGGTAATGCCCCTACAGGAGCAGCTGTGACTTGTTGCATGTCCATATAGACCTCAACCTGTGTTGTTGCTGACCTATGTCCAAGTGGCTGTCGCCCTACTCCCACAATATGCTCTAACACAGACATTGCATGATCAAGGATTCCCACCATCTCACCCAACCATCTATCCAGGACCTCTACAAAATAATGGTGGGCACCTGCAAGATCACTTGATTCTGTCAAGTACAGCAGAATGAGTACCCTCTAGAGCCTCAGACTCTGTCTGGTATAACGTTCCATAAATGCCTGTGCCTCCATGATGGTGTGAAACATGCATCTGGTAACACCTGCTGTGGCACTTCTGCCAGAGGCATGATGGCCAACAGCCCTCCTACTACCACCCCTGTACATATGCCTGTGTGGTACCTCACCGGTAATCTGGTTATGGCTTCTGTGTACAGACACACTTGCCATAGTCACCACACTGTCCTGTCCCATGCGACCACTTGCCAACTGTCACTCATCTATTGCCACTGGTGATGGGGTATGTATAGGCAATGTGACTGTGTGCAGGGATGGTATGGATAACATTGGGATGTCAACAGATGGCACATCTTCAGCCCCTGACAACCCTGCCTGTGCCTCACCATACCTATCATCATTGTCAGAGTCTGTATGGACACTAACATCAGTGTGCCTGCAGGAGAGAGCCTGACCCACCTCACCACCTGTGAGGGGAAAACAAAAAATGTAATTTAAGACCTGTACATCATTGCTTACCTCTGCACACACTCACACACACACACACACACACACACACACACACACACACACACACACACACACACACACACACACACACACACACACACACACACACACACACACACACACACGCTCGCACACACACACACACACACACACACACACACACACACACACACACACACACTTACAGGTGAGGTGGCACAAAGATATTACACAGACCCCTTATTACCCAACAGTCAACATGCATGACATATGGCACTCAACAGCATGTACTGAAGCTATACTCAGTCCCTGTTACCAACATTATACATCTCTGTGATGCATGAGTTGTGTTAGTAGGTGATGCCCCTTCCCCTGGAACACACTGCACCCATGTACACAGTATTACTGTGCACTTATTCAGTACCCTGGCTTGTACTGGGCACCATACCTCAGGAGTGTACACACCATTGCTGAATGTGTATATGCGTGACAGTTATGTTTGCTCTGTTGCTCACAGCCCCTATGTGTTTGTTTGACACATACCTGGGATGATATGAGGACAGATGTCAATAGTGAATGCCTGACCTCTGATTTGCAGATCTCATCATCAGCAGTGCATGTATGAGCAATAAAATCCAATTACACTGACAACCTTCAAAGCTTACTGTGGCTATGAGGAGTGTACACACCATTATGGACATGCCAGCCTCTTCTCTGATATGCAGTGGGGCCACAATACTGTATATGTTAACATTATACACACCTGATATGTGGACATATGACCCATGCAATCAAATGCAGTATCAGACAAATGTGTTAGTTGTACAGATGCTGATTGACATGCATACAATATGTGGGTTGCATAAATGTGCACACCCTTAACACGATGGTTTGTTGCAGCACCTGTTAAGTGAACTACAGCAGTCACTATTCCTGAAAGGGGTATACTAGCATGGCCCATCTTCACTTGCCATTATTTGGTCACTCCACCCTAGAAATGTCCCCCATCTCTGCCAGATTGCAAGGTCAGCTCATGTGCACAGCCCTTGGAAGTCACACAGTGCCTTCACTATTGCTGTGGAGTCAGGGTTATGTCTGGCACAATTCATGACCTTGACTGTGTTCATATACAGCCATTCTTAGCGAGCTTTGGATATAAGCTTCAGTTCACTCTTGTGTTTCAGGATGACACACCTCCCCATCCTCAGCCTTTTTGCAGATGCTTGACAACTATGGGCCACACATGCGTGTCATTTTGCAGTGTTCCAAATTCATAACACCATGTCTACCAGCCTAGTTCCTGCTAATTTGATACCATACCTAAAGGTGTACACTGGCACCAGCAAGGTACAGATGGGGATGGTGGGCCTGAGGTGTTGCTTGTGCAGAACATGTATCTTTATTAATACTCTCTGTAGGTTTCAGCCTTGGTCTTGGTGCACCATTACACATTGCAACACATGCCTTTGGGACACTTGATGTTATGCATATGCTACCTGTAGAGAGCCGTGGATGATGTTTCCTGTGGAACAACTCATCCATCTGCTTAACCTAACCCATAGGCCACACTTATGCAGAGTCCCGGCAATTGTTGACACAGGTACTGCACAGGCAGTACTTGCTAGACATTCCTGCAAGTCCTGCTGTGTTGCTGCATGTT